>NW_015168044.1:1531524-1562552 GCF_001447785.1 Gekko japonicus
CCGCGAAGGCCCTCCCTGGCCCCAGGCAGGCAGGGGTGGGGAGAGGCAGGGAGGAAGCAACTTACCCTCCCTCTTCTCTTGCCTCCTCCTGGCTAAATGAGGGCCGGAAGTGGGGCGGCCGGAAGCGGGGGGGCGGGGCCTCGTCATGTGCCCCACCCCCCGTACCTCACCCGGGGGAATTGTGATCCCCGCGATCCCCCCCCCCGAAATGACCTCTGTGGGGAGATATGCGGACACTGCCAACCTGCTTCTCCTTGTGGACATGTGGCTGAAAAGAAGGGAATGTGGCAACTTCATGCCAGCATTGCCCAGCTCCTTTACCACTCCACCCTGCAAAAGGCAACCACTGAAGCAAAGCTGGGGATGGGGATCACACAACTGGGATGACATCACACTGCACTGAGCATGCTTTCAGTGACATCTTACTGGGGAGAAGAGAGCTAGCAACGCCCACAAGCATCTTGTTGCAACATGAAGTCTGGGCCTATGGTTCTTGAAGTAATTCCATATAATTTGTATAGCTGTTTCAAAAGAGTGTATCATGTGGGTATGCTTGTAAGGGAGACGGAAATGGCTGTGGGAAGAACTGTACATAACACTGCTCTCCCACCCACCCCAGGGAGTCTCTTAATGAACTCTGATATCCATTTGCACCTGTGCACAGGCTCTCATATGTAAAGCATGTGCTGCTGAATGCACAAATCTTGACACACTCAACTGCATCTCTGCCAAAACCAAGTGGATGATTAGGACATGATGGCAGGGAAGTTCAGAAGGGAGAAAGGCGACTCAAAACGTTTGAAGAGAATGTAAATACAAAAAGCCAGCCAGCAAACTGTTGGAAATGTATGTGATTACAAGGTCTGACAATCCAGTCATTATAGGGTTAACTTGTTTACATAGTATGGCTATTGTTTAGACTGACCTGGAAGGGAAGCCTGGCACAGAGCCAATGGGGAATTAGCCCGGGAAAAGTAACTTACATTGTGATATAGATTGGTTGTTTGTTTCAGGTGACTTCCTTTCTAGGGGTCGAGAAGAAGGACAGATTCTCCATTATGTTTGTGTAGTGTGTAACAATGATTTGAACTGTAAGCAGCTTAGAAAATGTAGCTTTTAGGAGTTTGCTATTTTGTAGGTTTCCTGTATACCCTTTACCCTTAGAAATAAATGTTTTTAAATGCAAAGAAATCTCTTCTTTCCAATAGAGCAAGATCCATTGATACTCTGAGTAATTTAAATACTTTTGACTATTTTACAACACAAACTTGGCTCTGTGGGGAGTAGCTGTGGCTTGGGGACAGAGCACATGATTTAGATGCAGAATGTATAGAGCAACAATACTGATTCTGGGGCTCACAGAGAGCCACGTTTGCAATTACCATCAGCCCAAAGAGCTACATTTACTTCCACCCCGGCCATGATGCCTGCACCCTGCGTAGGCTTGCAGATTCCTGTCCCTCTGGCACCAGCTGTTTCAGGTTAGGAACCACCTGCCAGCCACAAGACCTGCCAGGCAAGGGCCTTGTCCGCTTTCCTGAAATGTGTGGAAGGCACTACCCTGGGGAATAGTGCTCAGAAGAGCCACAGACGTCATGTCTAAGTGCTACATGTGGCTGCTGAGCCACTGAGTATCCCTAGTAAAGAGCAAGTGGACAGACATTTTTCTTCCTTTTCCCACATACACTGGGACTTGCCATGGTGAGGTCACCCAGTGAAACTGATGGGCAGTAAGTGGCACTCATGGCTACATGAGGTGGGGGCAACCAGATGGTTTTAAAGGGCCGAGATAGAAATTCTTGGAGGACACTTCCTCAAGCAGCAAATACTTAAGATGACTGAATGAAACATCCATGTTCAGAGGCAGTGTAGCTCTAAATACTAGATGCCAGGGAGCGACGGCAAGGGAGGGCAGTTGCTTTCACCACCTGCGTGTGGGCTTCCCAAAGGCGAGTGTTCCTTTACTGCGAGAAAGGGGAATGCTGAATGACAGACCATTAAGTCAGATCCAGCAGGGGCTCAACTTGCGTTCACCTCCCAGCAACCTCAGTTAAAGGATCTCTGCCCGAGGCTCACATTACATATGAGACTTGATATATTCTTGAATGCAAATCAGAGCCTGTGATCAAGACTGTAACCTGCTCATCAACACCCTTTAACCTGGGACCTTTTGCATGCAGAACATGGGCTCTGCCACCAAATCACAACCCCCTGGAAGAAACGACACAGAAACCTACAATGAGGCCCACCTACCTTGCAGCTCCTTTCCCAACAACATGCCCCCTGGGCACACGCTTTCCCAGATTTGAACCTACAGTTGTCACAGCAACCATTCCTTATGCATTCCTAGAATGAGGGGGAAACAACAACAGATGCAGATTTAGGAACATGGAAACATGCAAGCTGGGCTAAGCTTTGGGGAAAGGGGGATCTCCATCCATCCCACTCCAGGTTCTTTAGTTGCAAAACAAACTGTATTGGTGCCGCAGTCACACTGCTCGCCATCTTCCACAATTCCGTTGCCGCAGGAAGGGGCTTTGTACTGGAGATCCAGACGAGGCTTGTTCAGGAGGCACTGCCCCTGTCCGTGCGCCAGAAAACTCTGGAAGTCTTTGACACTGCAGCTGCTGAAGACCTTCACACCGCTGGCCTGCCTGTAGGGCACACGCATTGAACAGAAGTTACCACTTTGCATAACACAGGGAAAGAAAAGTCAACCTTGTGGTCTGCCCTAGCCAAAGTCACTAGATCAAATCGGCCCCTGGGCTGTGGATCTTCAACCTATCTAGAATTTTTGGCAACTGCTGGCAGGGCCGGGGACGTCCTGCAACATAATTACCATGGGACACGGGAAAAGTCATCCCTGATGTTTCTGAAGGGTCCACCACGTGGGGCTGCCGTTTTCACAGGCAGTCTTTGTAACAGGCAGTTCTGATTTCAGCTCAACAAGTTAAGAACAGTAAAAACACTTTGCATGCTGGAGAGGTGCTCTGAAAACATTGCACAAGGGGAAATTGCTAGAATAATGGCAGCAGTGGCTGGTGCTTGCAAAACGTGGGAGGCCCACTGACCCAGCCAGGCCACTCCCACCACACATTCTTCATTTCCATCCAGCCACTTCGGGGCTCTTGCTACCTTCTTCACCCCTGCTCTGCCCATCCAAGCCCTCCTGTCAACCTTGGAAGCGAAATGGAATGTCTATGTTCTGATCCGGACACCTCAGAATACCAGACGCTGGGAATGTGACTTTTTCAACTTGGCTACTGTTGGAATTGGACAGACAAACTAGATGGAGCAAAGACAAGTGATTTGTCCGAAGCCGCAAACAGAGTATGTGGCAGAGGATGGGAAGTCAGAAACAGAGACACCGGTATTGCTCTGCTTTGCATTGCCTGTCTCCCTGTGCTGTCTTGACTGGAAGGTGATTGAGATGCTCTTTTGCTTTTCTTGGGATGGCAGAGTTGGTAGGACGGACCACACAGTGCTTTCCTACCCCAGCCGAAAGTAATCACCTGGAAGGGAAGGGCTTCTGCACCAAGCCCTATTCCTAGTAAGGCGACCAAGAGCCAGTTTGGTGTAGTGGTTAAGAGTGGCAGACGCTAATCTGGAGAACCAGGTTCAATTTCCCACTCCGCCACATGAAGCCAGCTGGGTGACCTTGGGCCAGTTACAGTTCTCTCAGAGCTCTCTCAGCCCCTAAAAACAAATCTAGCTCACCACTAGCATAACACTAAGAGCTAGAACTTGCGGTTGCCAGACAATCTTTGGATCTCCTGGCTATTCTACACACAATGCCATACGATAATTAATTAATTTATCAAGGCAACCAGGGCTTTGGAGAGGGGGAGGACAGCAACGGTGGTAAAAATCGGGGGAGAAACCAGAAAGGAGGCAGACGCTGTATGGACTGTTGTACCAATAGAGCTCAGAGCAGGCAGGAGGGGTCTGAAGAACCAGGGACAACAGCAGCCACAGCCGCCCAGCCTCCCAGTCTGAAACATCACTGCTTTGTAGGAGATGGCCAAAGGCAAGGCCTTCTCTGTGGTGGTGCCCCAACAGAATCCCTTCCCCACAGCAGGTCTCCTGGTGCCAAGTCTGCAAAGTTTTAAGTGCCAGGTAAAGCCTTTTCTTTTCTCCCTGGGCTTTGCTTGAATTTTAATCGTTATCTGGAGGGGAAGCAACTCCTGTTGACATTCAGGTGCTTTTAAAGGGATGGTTTTGAGGATGGGTTTTTAGGATTCATATCGCTCTTCTGCCGCTTGACCATTTTCCTGCTTATCTTCCATTCTTGTATTTATGTGGTGTTTGTTTTGATTACAAATGATGTTGCTGCCTCATATAGGTACAGAAGTCAGAGCCACATCAGCAGTAGCAGCAGAAAAGAAAAAAATCAAGGTTTTGGGGAAAAAACCCTTTTTTACTGCTATTCTTTCTTGATCCCAATGCGTTTCGCCAGTAGCTTCCTCAGTGGATCTTTCCTAACACAAACTTCCAATCAGACCTTGAAAGATCCCTTGAGGAAACCGCGGGCGAAATGTGTTGGGATCAAGAAAGAACAACAGTAAAAAGGTTTTTTTCAAAACCTTGATTTTCCTTTTCTGCTGCCTCATACAACCTCTTTGTAGAGACAGCAGAAAACAGAATTATTGCAAAGAAATATATGACAGTCTGTCAGAACTAGAGACATGGGGAGTCTTGCAGGCTTCTCATCCTCACAGCCAGTGACAGACTACAGGTCCTTGTGAGGGGCAAGTCTGCCAACAGTGAATGCTCAGTGCCGGGGGATAGGCGCTGTGATCTCTGAGGCCATCAGAGAAGGACCCCCCTACACACCGTTCCAGTCTGTAATTTCACTACTTGTTAGGAGCATAGAAAAGGGATCTATCATGTAGAAAACTTCTATATTTCAAACTGTGTTCCCCACCATCACCACCTGGTGTTGGAAAAGGCAATGTCTGATGCACAAAGAAGAGAAGATGACCCTGCAGGAAGCAGCAGGAAGACAATTAGATAGGCTAGTGAGGTCAGCACCTTCTCTCCTGTTAAGTGTCATTCCTTGTCTGTCTCCAGATTGCTACTCTCCGGGCAATTTCCCGCTTCTTCTCAGAAGTGACACACGAAGGTGAATTCGCACTAGAGCTGCCTCACGGCGCAGCCCCGTTTGCCCCGACCCCAACATGTTAATTTCACACCCGAGGCTGCGGGGCTGCATTTGACCTGCAGCTTTGCCCGATTTCCTCTGCAGTTTTGTGATCCTTAAAAACCAGGATCACGAAACTGCGGAGGAAATCCGGCAAAGTCGCGAGTCAAAATGCAGCCCCGCAGCCTCGGGTGTGAAATTAACATGCTTGTGTCGGGGCAAACGGTGGCTGCGCCGCGAGGCAACTCTAGTGCGAAATCGCCCTTTGTCTTACCCTTTCTTTCAGGTAGAGATGTAGTTAGAAACCTATCTCTGTCTCTCCTCTTCCTATCAAGTATATTAATTCCTAAATAAACCTTTATCTGCTTAATCAGGTTGTGCACCATTGCTGTCTTCATTACTCTGCCAACACCCAGAACAGGCCATTCAGTGCCAGAACTGAGGGCCAGTATTTTCCCTCACAGCAACAGTATTTTCCCTCATGATTGCAGTGGCAGCCAAGTGGGAGAAACCAAAGTGGGTCCACAGGGGCCCCTGACAAACCCACACTGGTGGAAGCAGCTACAGAACCAACGCAGAGACGGGGAATGTAGGGAGACAGCCTAGAAAGTCAGGGCGAGACATCAGTTGGGGGAAGGGGTTAAGCCTGCTCCCTGTCTCTGGTGCCTGCAGCCACTCAGATTCAAATGTGCTCATATGAAGAAAATATGAAGCTGCCTTGTACAGAGTCACACCAGGGGTCCACCTAGTTCAGTGTGGTTTGCTCTGACTGGCAGCGGCTCTCCAAGCAGAGACAAGAGTGAAGGTGGGACCTTCTGCCTGCAAAGCAGGTGGCTCTACCACCGAGGCATGGTCCTGCCTCTCTGCACTGCTGGTTGTGTCTTATTTTGGAATACAGGACGGAGGGACTATAAGGTCTCGGTCGTTGCACTTTCTTACACTGCTCTAGTATGCATTAAGCAAGCGGATCCAGGACAGTGGCAGTTTCTCGACTGATCAAAGTACATTCCTAGGCTGATCCCCAGCAGCTGCGCGACAACCACGGAAAAGTTCTCCAGTGTGTATCCATTTTGATACTAAAAAGAATGAGAAGACAAATCTGTCATGGAGGATATCAGTGGCTACCAGGCGGAAGAACTAGCAATGTTCAGAGACCGCATATTGCCATTTATAAAGGATGCCCTGACTGTAACCTTCTCAAGAGCATATGACTGATCCCACTTGAAAACAGCGAGTTGTTGTGTCTTCCTGAAACCAACAGGCTTCCGCATGCTCAACTATCACACAATAGGTTTGCGATGTTGCAGTAGCAGAACCTGCTTTATGATTTTGTTCTCATTGTATACCTTTATTATGTTCTACGTTTTCGTTGTATGAAACAACCAGGGCATGAATGCAACTCATAAATGAAGTACTAGGGTCAACAGGCATTCAGACTGCACCACCAATTCTTTTCTTTTTTTTAAGAAATATGGGGAAATCTACCCCGTGAACAGACAAATTTAGAGATGTCACACATTCCTCAGTTTGCTCAAGCTGTCAAAACTCCCCATTCAGAGTTGTGAATCACATTGCAAACAAGAAGCAGTCTCTTTAAACATACAGGAAACAAACATGGGGGTGTTCTACAGCCACATACGTACCACAGCAACTGCTGCCGAGGTGGGTCTGACACACAGCTTCCTTGCAAAGGCAGACCCCGCAGAATCGAACTTGTCCCTGTAGCTGGGAGGGACAGAAAAACATGGCAACGCTGGCAGTGCCTGGAAGCAAAATCACACACAAAAACAGACACACACACACCCAGCAATGATGACGTCCCCTTGTTCTGTACTATGCACACACTCTGGGGGACACCAGTTATTTTATTTCCCCAGTTCTGCCACACTTAGACCTTCTGCTCCCCTGGAAGACTCTGCTCATTCCCACCTGCTGACCCTTTGTGCAAGAATGACCACCATGATACTCCCTCTTCAGTATCGCTCTCTCGCTCTCGCTCAAATCCACCTCTAAACTATTGTTCATTCCTTCTTTATTATGATCATTTGACCAATCGTGGTTCATCCCATCACTAGTCAGATACTCAGAACACTGCAGCACATGGCTCTCTTCCACGAAACACTTGCCTTAACCTCTTAATCATCTTCATTGCAACTGAAATTATGCCTAAGAGCAAGAGCATTTACTCACATTGAGCTTTTGTTAGACTTATATCTGTTGTCTTCCTTATCACTCCTCTGAATGTAAATTTAGACTGTAAGCTCCTTGGGGCAGGCATGTGGCTTTTGCTTCCATTATTTTGTAATGCGGTCTGGACAGTACTATTAACCTGTAGAGACCATTTTTTTCACATTTTGTATATTCTACTTCTATCTTTAAACAAAAATAAAAATAAACCTCACCACCATTCTGTTTAATGCAAAAAATACTGCTTTCTTTCTATTTTAACAAATATTTACAGTGCTTATCCTTTCCAGTAGTATCGCTTTATGTAATTAAAAGTTCTTCTTGTGACATATGAATTGTTCTTGACAACTTTTCCCCTTTTAAAACATTTTCTTATTTGTTATTAACTGGGGGTTTTATTTTGCTTATTTGAAACAACTTTTAAACAAAACTTGCCACCAGCAAAAAGTTTTTAACTTAAAAATGCAGTTGTTTTTTTTAAAAAATAGCAGTCCTGCAGATGTTTTGGGTTTCTATCTTTATCTCTTTTATAATTCTGCTCCTTTTCTTCTACAGCTTTTGCCCCTCTCTATGAATTAGCACCTTTCTAATACCACTCTGCAATATTACATTTGTTTGGACTATGCTACAGGTGCCCTAACCTGGATGGTCAAAGTTAGCCCAGCATGGGGAGCAGTGTGGGGAGCAAGGTTAGTATTTGGATGGGAGACCACCCAGCAAAGCCAGAGGCAGGCAATGGCAAACCACCTCTGAATGTCTCTTGCCTTGTAAACCCCACAGGGTCACCTTAAGTCAGATGTGACTCGGTGGCACTTTCTCCCTCCAGGGATGCCGCGAATTTTGCATCCAAAGTGTTTACCAGGCACAGGAATGGGCCCAACAGCTTTAGACTTCTGTTCTGTACCTCCTCCTTCGCCTGTTCAGGACTCAGAGATTATGATAATGATAAAGTTTTCCTAAACAGGGACAACCCTGGAGATTTCATTCGTGAACAACAATGAAAGCGCTGGTCTTCTTACATAAACAAGAATGTTATGTCGTGGGGTCGCAGGCTGAGATGGGAATATTTCCACTCTGTAAATCTTTGCAGCAATTCGTTCATGTTCCTGGTTGTATGGATTTTATCCTTGTCTGTCCAGAACTCCAAAGAGGACAGTATGATTTTTGTGTTGAGTTTGAAAAACATCTGAAAATAGAAGTGATTATGTAAGCGTGATGTACCCAGGTTCAGTGGATGAGTGTGAGCTTTGCACACACATAAAGAACCCAGGTTCAGTCCCCGGCTTCTCCAGCTAAAGGATGTCAAATTAGCTTTGAGCAAAACAAATAATTTGAAGCTGAACTGAACTAAACAAATCATGGTTGTCAAAGGTCAGGAAGGATCCATCCGTCTCTGAGACCATGGAAATATGCTACTGTAGAAAACACTGGACTATAAGAACCAATATTCTGACTTGGTAGTTGTCTGTGGTCACATGAGAGTGCCATACAACTGAAATTCCCCAGATGTGACAGGGGTTTCCTTTGTGAGTGGTTCTCCTGACCTGCCAGCATTTATATTTATATCATGCCCAAGAAAACAACTTCTCTAGGGCTGTAGTTCCATCTCTTTAGGTCCCACGTTATGGTTGGAAAGCACATGATATCCCAACCTTTATTGGAGTTAACAGGTCTAGATCAGGCCTGAATGGGAGCCCACATGAAAGCCCTATGCATGCTGCCTTGTGTTCTGCCACAGCGGAAAGGGGGGTTATAAATAAATATCTCACTATAAAAGTGCTGCAACTTACAGCATTGATGAAGTTGATAAGCTGGATGATTTTCTCCGTCACAGTTTCTACTTTCGAACCCAGAAAGTTATACTAAAAAACAACAACACTCCCTTGTTAGTGAGCAGTTTAAAAGAGAATCAGACCTGCTTTACACATTGCATTTTTAATTTTTTAAGTCTTCACTGAACATCTAAAAAATGCAATGCTTGAAGGCAACCAACATAAGTTTACAAACACAGATATCAAAAAGGTGCACTCACCATGGAGGCCCAAGCGGCTGGAGTGCTCCCTCTAGTATACGTAATCCCAGGGAGAAAACCCAGCCTTGCTGCTACATAATGTGTGAAATGGCCATCCAAGGCCATTTCACAAGAAACATTTGCTTTTATTTGCATAATACCATAATCTCTACACATACACACACAGACGCCAAAACACACACAAAGTTCATATTAAAATGTAAATATTTTCACAATCTTTGGATTGAACCAGACCAAACACTGGGAATTCTATGACAGGAATTTCCCAGCTTTTAAAAAAAAAATTGGCATAAGGTGGTCAACAGCTCAGTTCAGACTTTGGGTCTGCATGGACAGAAGAGGGGTGGAATATTAAGGGCTGATCTGATTGAAAGCAACCCCCCCTCCGCTGCCCATCATTGGATGGACAGGTTCCAGATCAGCAAAACTGCATAGGAGGAAGAGTTAAACCCCCTCTCCCCCCTCCTGTAGCTCTGATACCAGTGGGTCCACACCTGGCTTTTTAGAATTTCATTTTTTAATCAATATATGTTGCAAGGGTATCTAGAATTCTTTTTCAAAAACACACAGGTAAATGTCATCCCTTGTTTTGTCATTCCAAAACATAATAAAAATTAATCTGTACAATACAGGTTATTTCTCTGAGCTCTCTGATAACAGCTTTAGCTTTGTTAATGAAGCAGCTTTACAAATGTGATCAAACCATTCAAACATTGAGAGGCTCTGTTGTTGTATTTCCCCCCAGCATGTCACTAGAGCCATTTTAAATGGTTGCAAATAGATTCAGTGCTAACTCCATACCCAACTTAAGTTCAAAAGGTAGCCTAGAACCCATTTTTCCACTTACAGATCCCATGACATCTTGCAAAAACAACAACAACAAAACCCTGCACAGAAACAATCATACATCTCCCAGTTTTCTGTGTCGTTTAACCATTGGAAATGCTTCTCCCCATGCTTCCAAACATTGGAAAGGCCACAAGAAGAGCCTGTGTTCTTGTAAAAGTGCAGTTACTGGAACATTTGTAAACGCCAAGCCAGAATCCTAAAGGGCCAGACACAACGACTTCTGGTTAAGTCTGATCCCAGAGGTCTGAACTGGCCCTTGGGTGAAGTAATAAGCCAGGACAGCCATTGCAATAGACCTACCAGAGCCTTGGCCACAACGACATGCATTTCCAGGTATCTCTGGGTGCTGAAGTTAGCCTGTTTTAAATGGAAGGCAGAAACCAAATTGAAGACTTTATGATCACACTCTTTAGCATGCAGGCTCAAAGAAAACAGTGTCAGATAAAGGAACTATAAGAAGAAGAAGAAGAAGAAGAAGAAGAAAAGAGATTGGATTTATATCCCGCCCTTCACTACCCAAAGGTGTCTCAGAGCGGCGTACAAACTCCTTTCTCTTCCCCTCTCCACAACAGACACCCTGTGAGGTAGGTGGGGCTGAGAGAGCTCTTGACAGAAACTGCTCTTTTTCAAGAACAGCTCTTATCAGAGCTACGGCTTGTCCAAGGTCATCCAGCCAGGTGCAAGTGGAGGAGTGGGGAATCAAACCCGGTTCTCCCAGATTAGAGTCCACACACTTAACCACTACACCAAACTGGCTCTCAGTATAAATGCCCTTGAATTCTGGGAAAACGCAGATTTGGTGACCAAGGGGGGGGGGAACAGCTGTCTATCAAGAGGCAGCTGTGGGAGCCTACTAGAATCTGCTGGGGGTCAAGAGAGAGCCCACTGACTCCTTTTCCACATGAAATTATGTGGGCCCAAGTCACTTTCAGGTGCAGGGAATGGATGAGTGAATGTTCCTGGTCCTGTTTTCTTCCATATCCATTCACCAGTTTCAATTCTCCACTTTTTCTTGCTGCTTTTGTAGACTCATTTTTACCGGGCGTGTATGTTGCACATTTTGAATATACAGCGGATATGGTGCTTACACAGGCAGCACAAGCCATATGTATGTAGGATGTTCTTTTGCTGACACACAACAATGTTCACAAATGAGTAGATTTTTCTGGGGGAAATTCAGGGGAGATACAAATGGAAAACGGAATGAAAACAAAGAATAGTGGGTTCAATTTGCACAAGGGAGAAGCAATTTCTTAAAAAGTGGCATTGGTGTTCAACAGCAAGGATGAGAAATTCAAAATGACTCCTAGTCTAGGGAAGTAGGAAACCCTTCCCCTTAACTCAAGGGCAAGGCAAGCACATTGCATGAAGCAAGCCCCAAATTCAATCTCCAACTAAAGGGAACTCAGGTGGCAGAGCTGGGACAGACCCCTGTCTAAGACCTTGGACAGTCACTGCCAATCAGAGTACACAATACTGGACTAAACAGTCCAACTGTCTGTCTTGCTATAGGACAGCTTCATGTGTTCATCCATGCCAGGACCTAGGCTAGGTAATTATTCAGTTAAATAGATGCTTCTTGTAGATTTTCATCTCCAAGATCGGCTGACAATTGTAGGATTCACTTTCCCATCTAAGCTGGGGGGGTGGGTGTTCGCTTAGCTGTTTTGTTCCTCTTAACGCATCTCTCTTTAGACATAATCCACCCTGGATACTTCTATATTCTGAATTTTTCTGTCTTTAAAGCTGAAATTCTAGGCTCAATGACTTGGGAGTATGCTTACTTGAAGGTCTGTGGCACCGACTCCTAAGTAAGAATGCAAAGGATCAGGCTGCATGTATATAGCACATCGTTAGGGAATATACAGTTTTGTCATGTGGGCTAAAGAGAAAACCTCCTTGCAAGACTTTTGTACAGCTTAATGACAGAAGGTGTTTACTTAATGTACTTTGACATCTAGTGGATGTACCCTGAGGCAGACAGACAAGTCACACCTACTTGCCAGCATGAGGAACGAAACCAGTAGTTTGCCTGGGAGAACCTGTGTCATGAGAGGGGAGGAAAAAACTGAAAGTCTGGAACTCTCTCCCCAGAGAGACTTGCCAAACCCCTTCTATTGCTGTCTTCTGCCAGCAGATGAAGGCATTTTTGTTTCATCTGGTGTTCCCCTCAGTGATCCTTCTTTCCTGCCCTGTTTTTATTTGCTGTTTTTATGTCTGTGTATTTTAACTTGATTTTAATTGTATGAATTATATATTTTTGTTTAGTTTTAATGGTTTTTAAGACGTGTTGTTATTATGTATGTGCTTAATCTGTTAGTTGCCTTGGTGGCCCTGATGAGGGCAGAAAAGCAGGGTATAGATCCTGTAAAATAAATAAATAAAAGAGGCAGTAGCATTGCCCAGTTGAGATTCTGAGCATGCAAGGAGGCCTGGTACATTTTAGTACTCAGTAGCAGCTAAGTGGGGATTCCCCATCCCTGGGTTCCTTGCGCCTGGGATACTGTTGTGAGCATGCTCAGCAGTGTCCCAGGCACAAGGAGCTCTGGGCATGTTGTTTCCAGGATGCTTGATGTTGCTACTGAGTACTCAGAAAAATACACTGCCATTTCAGCTTTCTAGGCATTAGGGAGGAATGGAGGTTTTCAGAGAAGACCCTAGTTGTTGCTATCACCAGGAAAGTTTGGGGTAAAAAAATGGGTAATGGGTCAGGAGTGGGAGTCTCACAGGGTGTTGAGGAAACCATTCGGGCCCTGTCATCTTCCAGCAATATCACTGGGAGTACCTACTGGATTTTCAAATTCCAGAACTGGGGGTGGGAAATGAGCTATATTCCAAGCTAACAGTAAAATAGCTTGTGTTAGTGGACGCAAGGTATCTTTGCCCATCACTACCAGATGCAGACAACAGTCTAAGAATGGACAGCTGCTGTAGCTTGGGTGGAATTGACTTGTGCCACCCAAAGTGGAGATGGCCTGCTTCCTCTGTCCCACCTGAATATGTAAATAACCTAAAAATGAAAAAGTATTCTCTGGCGACAAGAAAACTCACCCTGTAAAGCTCTATGGAAACTGTCCTAATACATGGGGAAACAGGAAGCCAAAATACTATCTGGTTATGTTTAGATATCTATATATATACACCGGGGGGAAAAATTCTTAAATCAGCACACACCGGAACTCCTATGTTGATCTTTTGAATCAATGCTGTACTCCACTTGATGTGATAACTCTCTGCAGAAAGTGGAAAGCTTGAGATATTGTAGTTTGCTTGATAAATGAGATGCTGAAACCCGTGCGCAGACTCCATGGGCTCGATTCCATAGGTGACGTTTGGGAATTGCAGCAGCCCTCTGGGAAGAGGGGAAAGCAAAAGACAAAGCCAAAAGATGGAGAGCACAAACCAGGACTTTGGTGGTCAGCAGTTCAGCCTCCCCATCCAGACAGCTCTGTGCCTCAGCCTTCCGATCCCATCATGTGAACAATCAGCCTGAGGAGCAAACCAGATGCCTGGAACATGTGGCTGCCATCAATCCCACAACCAGCTGAAGCAAACATATTATGCAAGGCCATGATGTTTAGTTTTTCCCAGCATGCGCACCCTACGCTGACTGCTGCATTTTCATGAATGCTGATTACAGTGGTGTCAAATAACACATCTGCAACTAGATGCTACCAGGGGACACTGCAGGAAGAGAGGTGAATTGGAGCTAGCCAGGCCTTCAGTTAACATCCCATTTGGTCCTTAAGGGCCCAGTAAAAGGTAAAGGTAAAGGTTCCCACCCCTTGCTCAAAAGCCCAGTACTGGGCCACAAAAGACCTACAACATTGCAGACTTCATCCCTTTCACATTATTTGGCACAACAGATGCTATCGGTTTTCCTTGCATTTACTGAATGCTTTTTTCCAAAGCACCCAGAGTGAAGACCGGATCCGTGCTACTGTAAACATGGGAATTTTGATTGCAGTGAATGCCTCTGATGAGCAACCGAGGACTTGACAAAAGAATACTAATGTTCCTTAGCAACCTGTGGATGTTTTCCCTTAATAAATGCCGATCTCTTTCTAACCTTGGGAAGGTGACACTGTCCAGCAGTGGCAGAGAACGTGTTTGCAGGGAGAGAAAGAGACCTGGGGCAGGGGGTCTCTGTACTGGAAGCAGCTGGACCACAGGGAGCCTGGGGAGGGGGTGTTGCATGGGGGAGGATCTGATGCAGGATCAGCAGACAACTAAGGGAGGGGAGGGCAAAGGAGAGGCAAGGCTAACAAGGGATGAATGGCACAACATGCAGGCCTAGTTCTCACTAAGGTTACAAAACTGTGCCTTGATTGGGCCACTTGAAAACACATAGAGCTACCTTATACTGAGTCCTGCCACGGCTCTATCAAGATCAATATGGTCTTTTCTGACTGTGAGTGGCTCAGGCAGAGGTCTTTCACATCACCTACCTAAGCCTTTTGACTGGAGATGGCAGGGATTGAGCTTCCGCATGCCAAGTATGTGCTCTGCCACCGAGCCACAGCCCCTCCCAACTTCAGGCTGGCTGTTTTATGTGACGGGATTTCCTTCCATTCAAAACAATTTCCCTCTACATAGAAAGGGAGAAATGTTCTACCCTCAGCTTTTCCTTAATGTGCTACTTCTGTGCATGGCAAGGATTATTTTCTCCAGACGAGCGTTCAGTAATACGAGCCACTCATCTCCAGCCTGACATGGTCCAGGCCAGAGAAAGGTGGGCCACCCCAGTGAGAACTAGCTTGTAGCCAGACATTCTTAGGCTTCATTCCAATCCCAAAAAAGGGGGGGGGGTTAAGGCATGAGCTTCAAAGAAAAGGTGGCTTTGAAAGAGGGGTCCAAAGAAGAGACAGAGATTTGGCCCTGCATACAAATTCTCGCTATGTCTTGTACCCCTTGCAGTTTATTCAGCCAAGCCACAGAAGAAGGATCTCCGATTTTTCCCTGGACCGAGGTGGTCAGATGCCCCCACGTGGAATGAGAGGCAAAGGGCTTTGTCTAACAAACTAAGGCCTCACCTGAGCCCAGAACAGGTGCTGAGCATCACAAGTGAATCAATGTAATCTGCAACATATCCTTGGTAGTAGCAATCCCGCTAAAAAAGAATCATTAGAACAATTTAAGCAGGAATTCAGGCAGGACACATCTAACAGTTAACATCCACTGCATTGCAGAACCCAAAACCCAATATGCTGTGCCAATCCATTTAAACAACTGGACCAGTTGCCTCAAATTAATATGCTGCCTCGAATCTTTCCTCCGTGCTGCATTACAAATAGAGCTACCACCTTTCTATGACATCTTAGCACAAGAGCATACGAAGTCACAGCAGGCAAATGAATGCTAAAGAGTGATAACGGCACTGCTTGGGATTTCGTCCAGCTTTGTAGCCACCAGTTTTCTTCCTATATTCTTATAGGAATAAACAGCTTTAAAAGGGGATTAGGTAGATTCATGGAGACTAAGTCTATCAGTGGCAACTAGCCACGGTGACTGAGGGGAACCTCCACATTCAGAGGCACTAAGACTCTGAATCCCAGAGCCAGGAGGCAACATTAGGGATCAGCCTCTACCCCCGGTTGTTGGTGCTCCAGAGGAACTGGCTGGCCACTGTGTTAGACAGGATGCTGGACTAGATGGACCACTGGTCTGATCCAGCAGGGCTCTTCTTAATTATAGCAAGGGGATACAATTCTGCTCAGGCCAGCAAAATTATATTCTAGTGGCAAAACCTCCAAGCATGTTTCCAAAAGAGAAAGGACTGTGCTGGAATTGTCATCGGAGGCTGCTTCCACACAGACGTCTTGCTCCACTTTGGCTTCCTTACCACTGTGCCCCATTTGTCCTGTATCCATCCCCCCCTCCCTTGAGACAATCTTTTCTAAACCTGGCTTGGTATACTTTTTTTTAAGACTGTTTGCATGCCGTGTGAATGAAAAAGTGCACATTTTCCTTGCCTCAGCCCCCCACTACCCGCATTATGTCCTTCCCCACCACTTTTTTTTTAAATCTGTAATTGACATATCCCTATAGTACTATATCAATTACCAATAAAAACAACAGTTCAAAAAAGCCCTCTGATGGCCTGGACCTCAAGCTAAGGAAAGGGCAGGGCAGGGCAGGGGAAGTGCTGTGCACACACTCAGATGCTGTATGTTCACATTAGCAGGTGGGCAAACTGTTAAGATGCCTGAGCTTTTTTCTTTGGTGACACCCACTGTGGAACTCCCTTCCTGAAGTGGCTTATCATGTCCCCTGGCTTATATTATCAAAAGTGGCTAAAAAAATGTACTGTGCATAGATTTTGTCCCCTTCTGTACAAAGATTAAAAACTATTTTATAAGAGATACAAAAATTATTAAAACTGTCCCCTTGCTCTTGGTCCTCTCACTATTTTGTCCCAGGGGATTCTAGTTTTTCTTCTCACAGATGGAATTCTGGCTTGAATCCTAAGCCTTGCTTTCTGTTCGCACCTCTCTCCATTTGTTGTGGAGGCCACCCGCTGACACTCAGTGCCTCTCAGCTTCGTGAAAGACACTGGTTCCCTACGACCGGAAGCTCCTAATGCTCATGCAGGATGTTCTGCAAAAGGGGGTGGCATGAGTGGAAGCAAGGCACAGGATCCAAGCCACTGTCTTGAATCTAGCCCATTTTATTACTGACCACTTTTGATTGCTGCTTTTATTAGTTGGTTTGGAAGCCCTTCCCCCCCCCTGCTGTCATGTTGCTACTTTTGTCCTTTTTTAAAGATACAGATTTATGTTGTTGTTTTAGATTTGCTAGTGCCTATATACACATTCACATTGCATGTTTATTGTACTTGCTGTTTTTTACCTTTTATGTTGTAAGCCTCCTTGAGTGTCATTTCGATAGTTGGAAGGGGGGTTATAAATCCCACAAATAAATAAATCAACTTGCTTTGTAGATCCAAAGTAATCAAACTGCAACTGTATGAAAAGAATCTTGCCTCCCATGTCTCAGAAATCTTACCTTGATGGAAGGGACAGCAGATCTTGGAGAACCTCTTCCCTCATGTGTATAAATTCTGAAATCATTGCTTAAAAGTGATCTACAAACACACACAAAAACACACGAGAACAGCGAGGTGAGGCACACAGGGAATGTGATTCAGTTTCAAAAGTCACAACAGCAACCCCAGTCATGTCCCAGTTCCTGTTCTCCCTCTTTGGATCATTGCCTCTGAGGCGAACGGGACCCATAGACAAATGGGTTAACTCTAGTCTGCTTGAGGGCCTCTCCTCAAGGTCCAGAACAAGGGCACGCACTCCCCAGACCACTGTGAAGAGCAGAACTGATGGCTGAGTTTGCATCCAAAGGCCCCAACTCCTGAAATGTAGAATCTGAAGCTGAGCTGCAAGAAGGAGGTTGCAAAATTCTTGAGCTGAGGCTAAATAGGGGAGTCAGGAGGGTGAATCCTTCTCTCGCCAGACAGGCAGCATGGAGGCAGGTTTCCCTGCTTTCCCTCCTTACTCCCAGAAGTATGCCCAAGTCTATGCTGACTAGTCCACCTGACAGGTGTATGATAGAAGGATTCACCTTCTTCACTCCCATGTTTGGAGGGGCAGCATACATAAATAATACTTTAAATATTTTAAATAAAAATAAAACTCAGCCACAGTCAGTTACTTCACAGAACCTGGCACACTCAGTAGTCAGTCTTTATGGCGTTGTCGTTATCAATATGGGCTGTTACAACTGGATTTTAACACACGGTACTATCTTCACTCAATTTCTCATTTAAACAATACACTGCTACTTTATTTGCAGGCTAACAGAGACCAACCAAGAGTGCCCATCAATGAATACATTTGAAATTCAACGAGTGTGCACTGTTTTATCTATAGGAACTACAACGTTTATGGCAAATATGTGTATCACCACTGGTGAGGCCTGGTTCAGATTTTTAAAAAGTTAATGTCTTTAAATTGGTACAGATGTTTCCTCAGTGGGAGCTAATTGTTAGGAAATTGTCCACGGACCCACCAAAGCTTGGAGAAGGTGATACATGGCTGCTGAGAACAGGGGACAGGGCGTGCTTGGAAAACTGCCTGGATCCAACCCTCTGTTTTCCTTCTTCCCTCTCTTCCCCCTCCAAACTCAGAGGGAAAACAGAGAGTTGGATCCAGGCAGGGTCGTTCCCCCACCCCACCCCACCCCACCCGTCACTCTCACCTAATTCCCTTCCTTACTCCATGTCTTCCATCCATGCAGGTCCCATGATCCCCACACAGCCTTTTTGGTGGTAACAGGGAACCCTCTCCTCCTTTCTTCACCAGTGGAAAAACTGGTTGGATCCAACCCATTAGAGGACTGTGAGTCAGCAAAAGAGAAAGCATCCTTCTAGGGATCTGATGTAAGGGGGCTTGGTGTGCTGTCTTGTAGAAATGCAGCTTTGCCCAACCCCCTTAGGCTCTGCTTGGACATTTGAAAATAAGGCGATAGTTCAAAGACACCATGAGGCTCTAGTACACCCCTGTCCAAAGGTAACCATGTCCAGTAGTGCTGCCCTTGAAACTTCTTGCCGCCACTTGGGGAAGAGGGGAATGTATTAACAACATGCATGTAGAAGGAGGTGTTTTTCTCCCTGGGTAAGAATTAGGTATCATTCCGTTCTTTCTCCAAGAGGCTTTGCCAGAAACCTCCAAGATCTATTCAGCATTCATGTACATGTGGAGACTGGGACTGCAAAGTCTAGTAATCCCCAGTTCTACTTACTGTTGCCTCAGATGAACTGTGTATGCCTCCTCATCTATATTGATAACGAAGGTCATCCTTTCCTGCAATGGCCAAAGAGTACGTAAAACTACAGTTTTTTAAGTCATATATCGTACTGGAAGTCTAGCCTGCACAACTAGCTCAGTCAGCACACTGTAGAAGTGAAGAGGGTCAAACGCGGACCTGGGACTACCAAATTCTAGTCCCCACGCTGCCATGGCAAGTCGCCAGGTGACTTTGAATTTGTCACTCTCTCAGCCTAACCCACCTCACAGGCTTGTTGTTCTTGTGAGGATGAGGTAGATGAGGGAAGGAGGACAATGTGATAAGCCACTCTGGGCCCCCACAAGGGAGAAAAATGAGGTATACTTTTTTTTTAAAGACTGCTGTCTGGCTGGGCCACCTCAGACTGAAGGTCTGCGATCACATGACTGGATGCTCCCCCTTGGAAGAAAAAAACACACACCTTCACAGAGAAAATTATCTGGGTAAGTGATGTAGTCTAGCCATCTTCCTGGCACACTAGTCTTCTATGTATATGAGTTTTTAAATATAGTACTTTACTAAATATATTAACATATTGTAGTACGGGGGGGGGGGCATTCAAACTTCACCTAAACAAGGTACAATACCAGATTTCCAGTTGCGTGTAATGGGATCCTTCGTGGAATAATCACTTGCATAAATGTCCGCTGAAAACCTAGACATGAGAAAAACTCTGCTATGATAGCTTATTAATACAGTGAGCTTTAGATAAGCTTTGGGTTACCCTTACACTGCAAGTTTTGACAGGTTTAACAGCTACTCTCCTTTCCTAGTAAATCCCCCACATTTTAATTCCATGAAGAGAATTTTCAGCATCATACCAATTCTCAGGAGTCTTTGAAGGAAGCCACGACTGTTTAGAGCAAGTGCACGCATGCTTCTTAGGCTGTGGTCACACGCACTAAATAATTCACTTTCAATCCACTTTCAGTGAACCTTCCAACTGGATTTTACTGTGTGAACTGGCAAGATCCAGTTGGAAAGTGCATCGAAAGTGGATTATTTAGTGTGTGCACTTTTCCGCTTCTCTCTCTCTCGGTATTGGAATGCATGTACAAAAAAGGGTCTTGAATGCTTGAGTATCAGGCCTTTGAATCAATAAGCTGGAGACTATGAGGGATCATGGGGGGGGGATCAACTTTGAAACACCACCTTTTAAAACCTCCAGGATTTTGTTCTCTCGGGTGTTTGAGCAGACCAGTTTCTCCTCCCTCCCTTCTTTCCCCCCAAGTTTAACTGACACTCCATTGCTCAGTCTCAACATTTGTTTCCTTCTGGAGCATTTTTCAGTCCCAGTTTTTAGAGCTTTTCTTCTTTGGGCTGATTGTAAAAGGGAAAGGTTTCCCTTGCTCAAAAGCTAATCGAATTGGACTCTAGGGGGCAGTGCTCATCTCCGTTTCCAAGCCAAAGAGCAAGCACTGTCTGAAGACTTCTCTGTAGTCAGGGGTCGTTTCGTAGAAAAAGAGCTAGGGGAACTCATTAGCATAACTCATTAGCATATGCCACACAGACCCGGCAGTGGACCTGCAAGGACGGTGGGAGTCCAAGGAAGCCCTGCGAAGGCCCTCCCTGGCCCCAGGCAGGCAGGGGTGGGGAGAGGCAGGGAGGAAGCAACTTACCCTCCCTCTTCTCCTGCCTCCTCCTGGCTGAAAGAGGGCCGGAAGCGGGGCGGCCGGAAGCAGGGGGTGGGGCTTCGTCATGTGCCCCGCCCCCCGTACCTCACCCGGGGGAACTGCGATCCCCCGCGATCCCCCCCGAAATGACCTCTGCCCGTAGTCATATGGTTGGCATAACTAAAGGTGCGTGGAACGCTGTTACCTTCCCACCGAAGCAGTACCTTTTTATCTATTTGAAACTTCTTGCTTTTGAAATGCTAGGTTGGCAGGAGCTGGGGCCAGAGACAGGAGCTCCGTCACGCATTAGGGTCTCCCAACTGCTCAGCTACAGACCTTCTGGTCTGCAGCTCAGCATCTTAACCTCTAAGCCACCGTGGCCCCAGGGCTGACTGACGAAGCCCTATTTTTCCAGACACCTAGGGAGGCCCCCAAATAGAGTATCTGGTCTGCAGGTGGCCTGATTGCTGCTTTCACCATCCACCTAGGGGCAGGCAGTTTATTCTGACATAATTATTGATGGAAGATTGATACACAATCACTTCTTGGGCTCTGCAATTCAGGGATATACATTTGTAAGTACTACTCTGTAGCCGCACCCCTTCTCCTTTAGCCGCAACCTTTAGCACAGCTTTTTCCTTCTTTGGCATCCACAAGCATTCCCCCTCATTTATAAAAATTAAGAACAACAGTTAAAGATATGGGGGGGAGAAGCTGTCTTCAGAGCTCCAGAAATCTTAATTTTATTTAAATGCAGCTTCAGGAGGGAGGGGCAGATTTGGATCAGGTACAGGGCACTGAGGCGCAGGAGGTTAACCCTTTCCTTCCATACTGATTCCTATATCTAAACTGCACTTCTCAAGAGAAAAAGGTCAAAGGCGGGGTTGCCAGCTTTAGCTTGTTAAATTCTTGGGAGATTTTGGGGGTGGAGCAGGCCCGTAGTCAGGATTTTTAAAGTCAGGGGGCATTTACATTTCTTAGGAGGCACTGGCTAATCAAATTAATCTGGGGGAGAAGGTCAGATGACCTGGGATGGATGGGAAGTCAGGGGGGCCTTGCCAGCAAGTCAGGGGGCCTAGCCCCGAGATGCCCCACTGTAGCTACGGGCCTGGGGTGGAGCCTAGGGAGAATGCAGTTTGGGGTGGGGAGGGACCTCCGCAGGTATCATGCTATAGAGTCCATTTTTAAAGGCAGCCCATTTTCTCCAGGGGAACTGATCTTGGTCACCTGGAGATGAACTGTAATAGTAGGAGATCTCCAGGTGCCACCTGGACGTTGGCAACCCTACAAGGAAAGAGTTAAACATGGCCACCCTCAATGCACTGGCCCCGGTCCAGTTCCGGCCAAAATTGCCATGGTTAGACTAAAAGGCAAAAACCCTCTTCCGGTGGAGGGTTTCCATAGCTTATAATAGTGCTTCCATATCTGGCTACCCCGGGCCCCGGGCCTGTCACTGCAGGACTGGGCAGAGGAAAAGGGGCTCTGTCGGGTTATTTCCTCTGAGATTTCAAATTGTTTGCTTCCAGGATTCCTGAGGCCGCCCCAGACCCCTGCAGCTGCCGCCGAGTTTTCTTGGACTACATCTCCGAGGATGTGCAAAGAGAGGCTTTTTCTCTCCGCCTTCAGGAATTCACACGACCAACTGGAACCTGCTGGTCTCGCACAAGGAGCTGCTTCCCGAGCAGGCTGGCCTGGAGTGCCGTTACCGCCTCCAAGCGGGGAGGCTTCCCACCCCGGAGGAGGAGCGGCGCCAGAGTTGGCGGCCCCAGCCTGGCCCGGCCCCTCTCAGTGCCCAGGGGGCGCGATGCTCGCTCACCCAGCGCAGGAGACAGGTAAACGGCGAACAGCAGCGCTGCCGAGCCCGGAACAGCCATCGCGGGGCCAGCAGCCTCCAGCGACCAGTAACGGGCGACGAGGCAACAGAACGAGACGGGGCAGAGCCGCCGCTGGCGCCCCGCGGCGGAGGGAAGCGGCCGACAGGCGTTGGGGTTCGTGCACGTCTGTCCATGTGGACGCCGAGCCATTTGCTCACGCTGAGCGTACCGGATGCGAAGTCCCAAGCTTGACAGTACCCAGCCCGACTGTTTGTCCGAGAACCGGCGCGCCCACGGGCACCGGGGCACGAAGCAGCTGGGGAACGCGGCAGGAAGGGGGAAAGGCGCTTCAGTCCCTTACGGGTGTAGACGCCTCGATTTCCCCGGGGGGCCGGCCTGAACGTGGTCCAGGCCCAGGAATAGAGATTACTAGCTATATTAAATTGAATGTGTAATTGTTCCCAAAAAATGCAATCAACGATTAATCATATGGTTGAACATATAACTTTTTTCACTCTTAATACTCTGAACCTCAGTCAAAGAAAGAGGACTCTGTAAGAGGAGAGGAAAGATGTCATGAAATCCTTCACCCAGACAATTTGAGTGAATAGTTCAGCTTTAGCTCTTAAAAAAAATTTCCCTCCTATGTACAAAAAATGTCTATTCCCATGTCTTCCATTTCTTTTTCTCTAAAGCTGCAACTCTCAGGATACCAAAAATCACCTTAACTGCCGGCATTTAAGCCACAGAATAGACAGAAATATTCCCATTTCTTTTTCTCTAATGCTGCAAGTCGCAAGACACCAAAATCACCTTAACTTCCAGTATGGTGTCTGTTTCAATGATCCACAGGTTGAGAGTAGGGGTTTTAGGCAATGCTTCCGAAGACCCCAGAGAAAAATAAGGGAGGGATAGGAGAAGTGGAAGTAGCACTCTTTGGCAATCTGTATGGTTTTGATTGGTTGACGGGATAATGATCTACTGAAACTGGAACCTTTAAGCTGTTGAGAACTGTTTATCTATTATGTGTTTCTACACCTGATTTACATTGTTATTTGATACCCAATTGATTTATGAATAACCTGAAGCAAAGTACCTCCAACTTTTGCATTGTCCTGACTGACTAATGAAAGCTATAAAACATGGACTTTTAATTTGAAATATTTTATTTTCTGTACATGTAATGTCCTAATTGAAGGAGGATGAAAAGATATGGGCAGTCTGAATTTTTAGAGAGGAATTGCAGGGGAAATATAATTAAAGGGTTACTTATCTAGAGAGAAGACCAGATGTTCTTTTCTATGTAAACTGTTAAAAAATAATAAACGTTGCCCAATTTGGGCAAGTAAAAAAAAGAAAAATAAGGGAGGGGTGCTGCTCCTGTGTGGCAAGTTAAATGTCCCAAATTCCCAGAGAAAGAAAAATAAGAGCTGGCACTTGGCAGCGTAGGTGCAAGTGGCGAGGATGAGACTGCACAATTTTGGCTGGCAGAGCAGCACAACAGAACTTCAAACAAATAAGGTGCAGGAATTCAGGGTGAGTTCAAGATGAGAATCTATGGATTTCCAAGTTAAGGGGAGGAGGGGCTTCCCAGAAAGGTAACAAACAGAGATTGCATCCAGGCAGAGTAGACAAAAGGGCTGGCAGGGTGGAGGCTTCTCCCAGGCCTGGAGCAGGCTGGGTTGGTAGGCTAGCCGACTGTTGGGGAAGATCAGCAAAAAGGTTATCAGCTTGAGAATAATTAGATTTTGCACTCAGGAAGACTTGTATTTGCTGATGAAATTACCTTGATAGACTAAGGTGGGTGCCTGGTTTTGCAAGCCCCTGTGGCAAGGGGTGGACGTGCAGGTGCCTCATCATTGAATCAAGTCTCCTGCCCAAGGTTTTGGCCACTCATTAGCATAGCCTGAGGAGAGCCTTGACCTCACCTTCTCCAAAGCAAGGCATTGCTGGCTCCTAACATGGCTGCCAAGGCAAATTAGGACAGACAGCACACATCTAGGTAGGAAGGAGGCCCTTGGTAACACTCCTACCCACCCTTGGCAAAAGATAAAATGGTGATGGGACCACTTCTTTCTGTAAGGAAGGGCCACCAGGACACAGTAATAATGCAAATGACGAGTATCCCATCTGAGAATGGAAACCATAGTTCGGAAGACCTATTGAATACAAAATAAAACAAGGAGGGGAAATGGGAAGCTGTATGCAAATATGATGATGTGAGCGAGATATTCGGCTTGCTATTTTAAAATGTATGGCTCTTTTCTATGTAAACTGTTAAAAAATAATAATAAACTTTGCCCAATTTGGGCAAGTAAAAAAAGGAAAAAGAAAAGAAAAATAAGGGAGTGGTGCTGCTCCTGTGTGGCAAGTTAAATGTCCCAAATTCCCAGAGAAAGAAAAATAAGAGCTGGCACTTGGCAGCCTCGGTGCAAGTGGCGAGGATGAGACTGCACAATTTTGGCTGGCAGAGCAGCACAACAGAACTTCAAACAAATAAGGTGCAGGAATTCAGGGTGAGTTCAAGATGAGAATCTATGGATTTCCAAGTTAAGGGGAGGAGGGGCTTCCCAGAAAGGTAACAAACAGAGATTGCATCCAGGCAGAGTAGACAAAAGGGCTGGCAGGGTGGAGGCTTCTCCCAGGCCTGGAGCAGACTGGGCTGGTAGACTAGCCGACTGTTGGGGAAGATCAGCAAAAGGTTATCAGCTTGCCTGGCTGCTTGAGAATAATTAGATTTTGCACTCAGGAAGACTTGTATTTGCTGATGAAATTACCTTGATAGACTAAGGTGGGTGCCTGGTTTTGCAAGCCCCTGTGGCAAGGGGTGGACGTGCAGGTGCCTCATCATTGAATCAAGTCTCCTGCCCAAGGTTTTGGCCACTCATTAGCATAGCCTGAGGAGAGCCTTGACCTCACCTTCTCCAAAGCAAGGCATTGCTGGCTCCTAACATGGCTGCCAAGGCAAATTAGGACAGACAGCACACATCTAGGTAGGAAGGAGGCCCTTGGTAACACTCCTACCCACCCTTGGCAAAAGATAAAATGGTGATGGGACCACTTCTTTCTGTAAGGAAGGGCCACCAGGACACAGTAATAATGCAAATGACGAGTATCCCATCTGAGAATGGAAACCATAGTTCGGAAGACCCCATTACTTACACCAGGTAGTTTCAGAAGGTAACCATGATGGCCTGCATTAGAACAGCTATACTGGAGTCCAGTAGCACCTTAGAGACCAACAAGATTTTGGGAGCATGAGATTTTAAAAGCTGATGCTCCCTTTGTCAGATACCAAGATAGGGAGCTTTGACTCAAAGGCTTATATTGCTAAAATCTTGTTGCGTCTCTAAGGTGCTACTGGAGTCTGGACCTGAATCTAACCGTATGTACATCAGAGTTTGTGCTGCAGACTACAGGAGATGCATTCTTCAGTCCAACCACTGAGGCCTCCTGATGGATTGATCTTTCCCTTCCCCATTCCATGCTCTTTCTCTCTCTGTTTCTTCAAAGACAGTATTATCTACAGAAGGTCCCCCCCCTTCTCTTTACAAAAACGAAGAAAACTGGCCTTGTGCCTTCAAGGAACTTGTTCAGTTGTCACAAAATCAAGCAGGACTGACTGAACTTGACAGCCTAAACGGCTTTATGATGCTACCTGGCAGCCAGGGAGAGGGTGTTGCCCCCTCCAGGAAATGCCCCCCTTAGTGTACACCCCTGCTTCAGTCTAGGGTTGCCAGCCTCCAGGTGGGGCCTGGGGATCTCCCGCTTTTACAACTGATCTCCGACTGACAGAGATCAGCTCCCCTGGAGAAAATGGCTGCTGGGTGTTGCCCCCTCCAGGAAATTCCCCCCTTAGTGTACACCCCTGCTTCAGTCTAGGGTTGCCAGCCTCCAGGTGGGGCCTGGGGATCTCCCGCTTTTACAACTGATCTCCGACTGACAGAGATCAGCTCCCCTGGAAAAAATGGCTGCTTTAAAGGGCGGGTTCTATGGCACTGTACCATGCTGAGGCCCCTCCCCTCCCCAAACCCCGCCCTCTCCTGGATCCACCTCCAAAGTCTCCAAGTATTTTCCAACCCAGACCAGGCAACCCTACTTCAGTCTCCCCCCCCCCACCTTTCTTAAGCTGAAAGAGCCAGGAGCATGTTTGTTGCACTATAAGACCACATGCTATACTCAGTACATGTGGAGCAGCTGTAATGGCTAATTTACAAGGACCATAAGCATGTGGGTATCTTTTTGGTGTGCACAGCAAGGATCCAGAAATGCTACCAGATCCAACAAGGTACGTATTGAACTATTAAACCTGCATTCTGCACAATGTGGGCCCCATTTGGGGGAAGGGGTATTTTTGCTTCCTGTGTAGCAGTTAAAGACACAAGAGCTGTATCCAGGGAAAGGCTTTATGAGCAAAAGGGTGGCTAATGTTGCCATTGTTTTCCCACACCATGCTCCTTTTAAGAGCTGCATGACCACAGGAAATGCAGAATGATTTTTTTCCTGCAACCGTATCTGTAGGACTGGGAAAGTCTTTACCTGTTGCATTTCTTTTGGTCATGGAGCTGCTAAGGCACAGGAGCCAGAGGGGGAAAAGGTGGCGAGTGCAACCTATGGAGTAAGAGCTATGGCGGCTTCCAGGCAGACGTTGTGCTCCAGTTTGGCATACACACACACAACCTTATCTCCTAAGCCTCCACTTTCCCCCTGCTTTTGTCCCTATCCTTCCTAAACCTGATTTAGTACAATTCAGGGGAAAAAGCATTTCTGGGTTTGTTTGTTGTTCAGGTAAAAATGCAAGGAAAATTGCTGCATGGAAACATCCTAGAACACTTACAGGATGGTGCTGGAAGGCAAAGTCTTGCAAGTCATGATATGTAGTATATGCAGGTCAGTCGTTCCCCTCCCCTGCCTTCACTCTCGACAGTTCAGTGGTGTTTTAACAGCTGCATAACATGCAGGAATTCATGAGGACTAATACACGTGATAGAACAGGATTAATTTTGGATCAGACTGGACCCTAGAGGTGTGTGGGAGGGGTGTGTGGCCACAATACCCAAGAAGTTGAAGCATCTGTAGTTCTTTCTTCCCAGTTTTTTGAGTCTCTGCTTGCACGAAATACTAAGAGGTTGTTCCTGTATTTTCCTGTAAAAGGACTATCCATCTCCTGTATCTGTCTCGCTTTCAATAACTAGAAATTAAACTGAGGACCAGATTAAATATGATGCCTGGAGATCCATTAACAGATCTCCCATGAGGTTTCTTAGGCTTAACAGCAGCAGCAGGAAGGCCCAGTTTGAATACTTTTCTCTCTACACATAGTTTTTACAGTGCAAAACCCACCCAACAAGCTGGCATATGACTCATGAGGAACATATATTGACCATATGGGTATCTGTTCATTACTCTGGTGGGTTAAATGCCAGTTCAACCCATGCTGCTTTTAAGCCTTAATACAAAAGAGTTCTCAGCTCTACTGGTGATACACCTAGTTCAAGTTGAGATTCTCAGCCTGATGTGAAGAGAGCCTGGGTGGTGTGATTAAACAAGATGTACTGGGAGAGAAGACCTGCAAACAGATCTTGAGACCTTTAAAGTGGCAGGGAGGACACTGCAGGCTGTTCTTCTGGTGAAAATTACCCTTCCTGAACTACTTTGTAAAAAAAATATGTGTGTGTGTGGGGGGAAGAAGTGTGGGAAGGGCAATTTTCATTAGACAAATAGCCTGTGGGGAAAGAACCCCCCCAGCAACTGCTACAATCTAATTTGCAGCCCCCAACAGCATTTCAGTACAAGGGAAGGGGGGTATACAGTTTTGGGAGACTTTTCTTAAGTATCTTACATCATATGTCTGCTTTGGTCTTCGTCCACATCCATTGTTACTAGCCTCTTAAATGCATGCACAGCTTCCTAATGGATCTCAGTCCATTCATTTGAGAACTGTGCCCTGGGGGGGATCTCCACATGTGTCCCTATATCCAAATGCAAGGAATGATCTAGAACGCCATTCAGATAATGCTCATTTGAGCTTTATGAGCATGCAGACAACAAGGCAAAGAGTAGCACAACAGCGGACAGCGATCTTCTTGTCTCATTTTCTTCCCTGCACAGCAGGAGCCCCAGCCAGGTCTGGTTGCCTTAGGTGGTGGCAGTCACTGGTTCTGACATACTGTGGCAAAAAAGCAGGAGACAGTGGGGAGGGACATATGTCAGAGTAATAAAAGTAAGAAGAATCAGCATCTGAATCATTTGTGAAACTTCTGCAGAAAATGAGGGGAGAAATTGTGCATGTTCATTTCCTCATAATGACTAAGAGGCAAGAGTAGTGGTTCTCAGAACGCGGGTCAGGACCAATGCTCCCTCTAAGCTGTGGAGTCTTGTGAGCAAAAATTCTACTTTGTGAGCTCCTGGCAATTTGGCTACTGCATAAATTAGTTTGCTCTGGAGCCGTCCTTCCTGAGCGAAGACAAGAATGTGTGAGCCGGAGGCTAAAAAACTGTGAGCTAGCTCACACTAACTCAGCTTAGAGGGAACACCCAAAAGTGAGTGGGGAGTCTTTTGCAGGTGGGTTGCAAGGCCAGGAGACGAGGAGGAGGAACAACAGGGTGAGCTGCAAGATGAGGTTCTTTGAGGCTTGGTAGCAAATCTGAGTTTGCCTCTGCATAATGCACTAAGAAATACAGCCTATTAAGTAAAGCTATATAGTTATACTATACTATGAAAAATCATAAACTTGGTCTTTGTTAACCGATCTGAGATTACTATGCTTTATGTTGAGGAGGAGGAAAGTAGTATGCAGTTACTTTACAAATGGGTCCTGAAAATTACAGTAAATTTAGAACAGAGTCCCATGGGCCAACGGAAGATAATGGTGCCAGCAGAAAGAAGTTGGAAAAGGAATCAGTGGGAACAATTCCTGATATTTTTTTTCTTCAAGTCATAGCTGACTTAAGGGCCCTGTAGGATTTGCAAGGCAAGAGACATTTGGAGGTGGTTTGCCATGGCCTGCCTCCACAGCACAACCTTGGAGGTCTCCCATCCAAATACTAGCCAGGGCAGACTTTGCTTAGCTTCCAAGATCCGATGAGCTCAGGCTAGCCTGGGCTACCCTGATCCTAGAGGTCTTAAAAAATCTTGGCCATGCTCTGAATAATTTCTCAACCAGATACCAGTTTAAAAGGTGGTTTGGGCAAGGGCTTTCTCTGTAGTGTGGCTCTTAATGAAATAGTCTCCTCAGGGAAACCAACAATTACAGCTTTAAGTAATTCTGTTAAAAGCCTTTTTACTTTCCTCACATGGCCCTTGGTCTATGGAACCCCATAGCAAGGGAGCCTGCCTGGCAGCTCCATCCAGGTCTTCAGAACATTATCAGAGACCTTCTTACACAGGAAGATTTTGGGGTATTTGAAGGAAGTTGAGGCTGGTTCCTGTTGTAACTTATGTATTTTTCTGGAAGCGGCTGGATGTTTAACAATTATTTTTAACCTTGATATTGTCACTCTATCTTATTGTTATGTTAAATTGTGTATATTCTAAGTTAACAGGAGAACATAAGAGACGCCAATGTTGGATCAGGCCAAAGGCTTATCCAGTCCAACACTCTGTCACACAGTGGCCAAAAATACCAGGTGCCATCAGGAGGTCCACCAGTGGGGCCAGGACATTAGAAGTTGCAAGCCCATTTGGGCTAGTAACACACAGTATACATTCTAAAAATAAATTTATGACATTTTTAATTTAAGCTTTTTTTCTGGAATAATGCTGCTGTTTTGTCTCCTTTGCTGCTGCTGTTTGTTTTTATTTTGTTTTGCATTGCTATAAGTATGCTGCAGACTTACATGAGTTTTGCTGTGGACTCTCCTATAGAATCTTAGGATCTGTAGTTCATAGAGGTTCTAACCTCTATTATAGTTACCAACATGGATTTGTTTTTGATTTTTAAGTCTGTAGTATGCCTCGAGTGTCTTTGGACAGAAAGACGATAAATAAGCAGTATAACTAAATGCTAGCCTATCCTTTAGCTAAAGGAGAAAAGCGAGTATGCAAATCCATCTTTCATTGCTACGGAGAAAGAGAGAAAAGAAGCACTGAGAATGCCTATTTTCTAGCCTTTTATAGAAAGAGATGTTTCTTTTGCATCAACATAGAAATAGTAAATTACCTTGCTTTCTCAGACATGCTGATGTCTTGTGATCTAGAATAAAATGAATATTAAGATGACTAAAATGCATCTTTAGACAGTGTTATGTAATTACTACCCTTGTCCCAAAAGAGGACTGGCTCTGAAAGGGGAATTCCATTCTTTATTAACATTATGTTCTTATCAAGGACACCGTAGGTTTGAAACAATAATGATTTGGGTTAAACTCCATAGGTGTCTACCATGAACTGCCTCAGAATGGCTGAACTGAGTCTGTTCTGGGGGGCAGCTAGAGAATGGGGTAGGAGGTCAAGTAATTAGTCCAAAAATATGATTGCATAAATCAGGATCTAAATAGAAGGTTATTTTGGGAAGTGAATAATCAGTAAGAAAAAAATACAAGAGATTATGCTTCATCCAAGCTATTTTCCACTATGGAACAAGAGCTCTGCAGTCC
>NW_015168044.1:1563112-1564279 GCF_001447785.1 Gekko japonicus
TTTTCTGGAAGCGGCTGGATGTTTAACAATTATTTTTAACCTTGATATTGTCACTCTATCTTATTGTTATGTTAAATTGTGTATATTCTAAGTTAACATAAGAACATAAGAGACGCCAATGTTGGATCAGGCCAAAGGCCCATCCAGTCCAACACTGTCACACAGTGGCCAAAAATACCAGGTGCCATCAGGAGGTCCACCAGTGGGGCCAGGACATTAGAAGTTGCAAGCCCATTTGGGCTAGTAACACACAGTATACATTCTAAAAATAAATTTATGACATTTTTAATTTAAGCTTTTTTTCTGGAATAATGCTGCTGTTTTGTCTCCTTTGCTGCTGCTGTTTGTTTTTATTTTGTTTTCCATTGCTATAAGTATGCTGCAGACTTACATGAGTTTTGCTGTGGACTCTCCTATAGAATCTTAGGATCTGTAGTTCATAGAGGTTCTAACCTCTATTATAGTTACCAACATGGATTTGTTTTTGTTTTTTAAGTCTGTAGTATGCCTCGAGTGTCTTTGGACAGAAAGACGATAAATAAGCAGTATAACTAAATGCTAGCCTATCCTTTAGCTAAAGGAGAAAAGCGAGTATGCAAATCCATCTTTCATTGCTACGGAGAAAGAGAGAAAAGAAGCACTGAGAATGCCTATTTTCTAGCCTTTTATAGAAAGAGATGTTTCTTTTGCATCAACATAGAAATAGTAAATTACCTTGCTTTCTCAGACATGCTGATGTCTTGTGATCTAGAATAAAATGAATATTAAGATGACTAAAATGCATCTTTAGACAGTGTTATGTAATTACTACCCTTGTCCCAAAAGAGGACTGGCTCTGAAAGGGGAATTCCATTCTTTATTAACATTATGTTCTTATCAAGGACACCGTAGGTTTGAAACAATAATGATTTGGGTTAAACTCCATAGGTGTCTACCATGAACTGCCTCAGAATGGCTGAACTGAGTCTGTTCTGGGGGGCAGCTAGAGAATGGGGTAGGAGGTCAAGTAATTAGTCCAAAAATATGATTGCATAAATCAGGATCTAAATAGAAGGTTATTTTGGGAAGTGAATAATCAGTAAGAAAAAAATACAAGAGATTATGCTTCATCCAAGCTATTTTCCACTATGGAACAAGAGCTCTGCAGTCCCCTTAATTTTTTTTAAA
>NW_015168044.1:1567232-1567411 GCF_001447785.1 Gekko japonicus
GGGCAAGATTATGAATAAATTATTCTCAGTCTGTTAGTAAGAACAGGTATACTGCCTTGGGTCCCATTTCAAGCTTTCATAGGTAAGTTTGCATTGCTACTTCCTTTCAGGATGGAGGGACAAGCTATTTGTTGTGTTCTGCAGATCTTGTTCTCTTCAACTGGGCTTGTCCACATGAG
>NW_015168044.1:1567637-1579732 GCF_001447785.1 Gekko japonicus
AGAGGGGCTTGCCTTTACTGCACTGAGACTAACCGTGTTCCAAAATGCGAATCCCACTGTCAATGCTTCCTCCAAAGCGGCTTCCTTTCTTTTTGCAATCTGGGGGAGCCCATCCTGGATCACAATGGCAATTTTTTTTGCTGTTGCAAATCTGAAAATATAGATAAAAATAAAAACAAACATTTACAATTATTGCCATTTTTAATTTAATTATTTCGAAATGAGTCATCCCTATACGTTGTCGAAGGCTTTCATGTTCATTAGTTGTTGTAGATTTACCGGGCTGTATGGCCGTGTTCTTGGCACTGTAGTACCTGACATTTTGCCAGCAGCTGTGACTGGCATCCTCAGAGGTATAACATATAAAGATGGAGTACTCTCTGTGTCAATGTGAGAAGAAAATGCAAAAGAACCTCCTCAGGAAAGCTCCTCCATTAGCATGTCACAGCCTGGGAAACTCCTACCCCACCTTCCTGACTAGATATAAATTACCTGCCTACCATTTTTCTTCTCACATTGACACTGAGAGTACTCCATCTTTCTGTGTTACACCTCTGAGGATGCCAGTCACAGCTGCTGGCGAAATATCAGCTTACTACAATGCCAAGAACACGGCCATACAGCCCGGAAAATCTACAACAATTAATGAGTCATCCCTACTTCCTGTGCCCCAATGCAAAGGAATCTGAGGTTGAGTCTTGGTAGCCATGTTCATTGACTCTGTTTGGATTTGGTCCTCTGGCCTTTCTTCTTCTCTTATAGAGCAGACCCATCTCTCACTGTATAAATTCGGTGATTTAAATACCAAGCAGATGCCCTCTTGCAGATTCTGCTGCCTATAGCTCTACCCCTTGCTTCTTTCACAATGTCCATTTAGCATCCACCCCTCCTATCTGTGGTGGCAACCCTTTATCAAACAAGAAGATGTGAAGCACTATTAAGCACAGAAGGCCTTTCCTCCACATTTGAGCAACAGGATGCTAGAGCTGCCAACATCCTGGAAGGAAAAAAAATCCTGCCTGTTTAATAGAGGCTTAATGGGCTGTTATTTACCAGACAATTTTATTTACCTCCATGCCATGAAAAGTTTTAACTGCTCATTTCTATACATTAATCCTCCATAAAAGAGGCAGGACATTTTTTTCCTCCTGGCCTGTTGGCAATCCTGCTAAAGGGGTCTGTTATTGATTTCTACACTTTAATGCCCTGCCTTCTAGTAGCATTCTAAGATTACAGACCAGATTTACTTATTTGAAAATTGTAGCACTAATGTCGTACCACTGATGAATTTTACGCAGGTGCTCTGCAGCTGACAAGATCCCATTCATTTTCATTGCCATATAAAGTATTTGTGTAATTCACATATTTCTACGGTAGGTTGACCAAAAGAGTCTGGTGTGTGCATAGAATGTACAGTGACACTTCAAACTGGGGTGGGGGTGACATTTTCAAATGCTCTCCAATGCGAAAACAGAGAAAAAAAACACCTCCCTACATGTAGAAAACTATCACCGGAGGCAGAATGGTGACCTTTCTTCATGATACTTTTAAAAGCTTCGATCCAATTCCTCTCCTTAATAAAGGACTCTGAGTGGTTAACAATAGATTTAAAACAACAACAAAATGTTAAAACAATAAATACTCAAAATTAGAAACTAACCCCCCACCCCAATTAACAATTCAGCCTTTTACCTTTTCCTAAAAACAGTAAGGCTTTAATGATATCTCTGCAAGACTGTTCCACAACACTAGGGCTGCTAGTTGTGAAACTGTCTTCTGGAGATAAGTACCAGCACTTCAAACTGGACTCAGAAACACATTAGCAACCAGTGTGAACACTGAAAGCTTCAGTAAGTAATTGAGCTGCCCCTGTTTGAACCAACTGAAGTTTCTGTGTTACTTTCAAGGACAGAGTCAAGAAGAACATATTACAGTTACCACAGCATGGATCAAAATGGCTAGGCTGACTGAGTCTGTGAGGGGAGAGATTACTTCTATGCTGGGTGCGATTGGGGGGAAAAGCATTTTTGGCTTCTGTATTCATTTGGTTATTCTAGCAGAAGGGCTGGGTTCAACAAGACTCCCAGACTCTTAACTAACTTAACTCCTGACCTCATCCTAAGGGGGTGGCATGATTATCTCCAGAATATTGGCTTGAACCTTTCTGCTTTCAGGGAGACTTTCCATATCAAAATTGATTTTAAAATTACTTCTGCACCTGCAGTCTGATGTGATAGCCCATTCTACTACATCAGGACTCCTCCTCATTCTCCTGCCATGAACATCTAGCCTCAGGCCAGAGGTAATCACTCTGTGGCTTGCAGAGAGTCACATCAGCAGTTGTTATCAACCAAGAGAACTGCATGACTACAGTATGTCCTGCATGCCACCCCACCAAATACATATATACAATAAAGTAAGATATAACTGTTAAATATATAATCTTAGCTGCATTCACAGGATTTCCATTTACTTTCATCCCTATTCTGGAGAATGCAACCACCACCACCTCACAGCAGCTGTTTCAGGATGGGAAACAGCCATCTGAAAACCACAAGCCTCACTGGACAACAGCCTTGCCCACTTTCTTAGACATGGGGTGGATGCCATTTTGGGGGATGGTACTCAGTAGAGCCAGAGGTGGCATGCCAAACACCCACATGTGGCTCCCAAGACACTGAGTATCACTCCTCAGACACTCATGATGCTGGGCAGTTTGAGAAAGAAACATCGGCCTCCTTTAATGATGTTCATTTTACTTACTCCATGTCCAGAGCATTTTTCTTTAGGATTACAATCATATTTCAGGATTTCATAGTTTTCACACACTTGATTGATACAAACCTACAACACATATAAAAAAAAATAGCATTTTGGTTTTTAAAACCCTGAAAATTCCAGGCTGAGTAAGCAATCCTTTATTGCACCTCAGGCTCCAACATCTATGTCTTGTTCCCCACAATATGCTACCACTTCCCAGAGCTGGGCAATTTTCACTCTTATAGTCCAGCCTGATATGATCGTGGGCTTCATAATTCCAGAAACAGTCTTATCACAAGCCAAAGTAAGGCAGCTACCTTAGGAGCACACTAGGCGCCTGGCAAGATCCAGTTCTAGGAATGCCAACCTCTGCCAGTCTTCCACAAAGCAAGGAAGGAATTTGGAGGAAAAGCAGATAGGGAAGGGGTGTTTATCCTTTCAAGACCAGCAAGTGGAGGCAGACCTCAAAAGGTGCTGAACAAAGTGGTTCCATTTGCTGAAGCGCTCAAAATAATCTTATCTGAAGCTTCTGCCCTCCCTCTCGTCTAGCATTGGATTATAAAATGCAAGGATGCATCTTTAAGGTTATCTTTTACTTTGCTCATCTTAACCTATAAAGCAGTACACCACCATGTACACTGACCACATTATTTCAACAATAATAACATGCTAGATTGCTTTCTTACTTTAGAAGGTCCGCATTTTGTACCATCTTTTAACAGCAGAGGGTCTAGCGAAGTTTCTGACTGCTTCATGTCCAGAGATGCACAAATAATATTTCTCACTGGAGTATACAGGACAGGAACTTTCAGTTTAGCAAAAGGAACATTGCTTGGATACAGGCAAATTAACTTTCCACATCTGAAATCCCTATCAAAAGCATTTGGAAAAGAAATCAGGATCACATGCGTGTATAGAATTATTAGAAACCCCCGATTCTTAGGATAGTCATCTATCCCGCTAGGGTTGCCAGCGGCCTGGACAAGAGGCCTTGCTCCTTTAATAAGGGCTTAATGGAATGTTACTTCCTTCTATGCCATGACAAGCTTCAACTGCCACCCATTAAGCCTCTATTAAAGGGACAGGTTATTTTTTCTTGAGGCTGCTGGCAACCCTGTCTCCCCATTTTTTCTTGCTCCTTTTGTCAGCCATGAAGTTTTAAAAATAAATAAAGCAGCGTACGAACTTTTAACCAGGGAGCCATGCGAACAAAAACAAAGCTGACCGGCTGGTGAAAAACTGGGGGGAGGGACTGATTTTGGAACCAGAGCCAGTACAGGAGCAGAACAATACAGCTGACGGTGCAGCAAACAACTTTGCCCATGTCCCTGCGGGTACTTCAGTTCTAGGACTATTAAGCAAATTAAAAACCACTAAGTCTCCAGGTCCAGATGGCAAAAGTCCTGAGGGTTCTGAAGGCATTCTAATGTGAAACCATTGCTCTACTGACCAGTATACATAACTTATCACTAATACCGGCCTGTGTACCAGATGACTGGAGAGTAGAAACTGTTATAGCAGTTTTTAAAAAGGGGTCCAGAAGGGAACCAGGAAATTACAAGCCACTTAACCTAAAATCTGTTCCAGGTAGACTAATAGAAAGCACATAGCACATAGAAACTCAGCACGGTTTCTGCAAGGATAAGTTGTGCCTCACCAATCTTTTGGAGTTCTTTGAGAAAGTGAACAAGCATAGATAATGTAGACATTATATACTTGGCCTTCCAAAAGACCTCTGATGAGACACCTCACCAAAGACTCCTGAGTAAACTTAGCAGTCAGGAGAAAAGAGGACAAGTCCTCTTATGGATTAAAAATTGTTTAAATGACAGGAAGCGGAGAGTAAGAATAAAAAGACAATTCTCTCAATGGAAAGAAGTGAGCAGTGGGGTCCCACAAGGATCAGTATTGGGACTGGTGCTATTTAATTTGTTCATAAATGATCTGGGATTGGGGGTGAGCAGTGTTGTGGCCAAACTTATGGATGACACAAAATTATTCAGGATGGTGAAAACCAAGGCTGAATATGAAGAGCTCCAGGACAACCTTGACAAATTCTGTAAATGGGAAACAGTGTGGCAAATGAAGTTCAGTGTGGGTGAGTATATACACATTGGAACAAAAATCCCACCTGAGCATATGCTAATTGGGTTTGAAACTGCTGAAACGGAGAGGGAAAGGGACCTTGGATTTAAAAGGGGATTAGACAAATTCATGGAGGCTAGGTCCATCAATGGCTATTAGCCATGATGACTAAAAGGAGGCTCCAAATTCAGAGGCAGCAAACCTCTGAATACCAATATTAGGAGGAAACATCAGGTTGCCTCTATGCCCTATTGTTGGCCACCCCTAGTAACTGGCCAGCCACTGTGTTAGACAGGATACTGGACTGGATGGACAACTGGTCTCATTCAGCAGGGCTGCTCTCATGTTCTTAAGTTCTTTATTGTTCAACAGTTTGTCAAATGCTGATTTTTAAAGTAAAGGAACAACTGTAGTGTGGGGTTTGTAATGGCTTATGGCTAAATACAATAAAACCTTTTTCTCTCTCTCAACTGTGGTGTGGAAAATGAAAAGCTCCATGCATTTCAGGTGATTGGGTGGAGAAAAATATAATTTATTTATACCATGCCTTTCTGTTTCAACAGAAAAAAACTCCAAGTCAGCTAACAAACCCTAAGAGCTCTGCTAGTCCAGCATGCTATTTCACTTACAGTGGCTAACCAGCTGCCCCCAAAGTCTCCCTGCTGTTTCTCACCACTTCTGAACACGGAAGTTCCATGCAGCCATTGTTGAACCTATCATCCATGAATTTATCTAATTCCCTCTTCAAGCCAACTAGGCTAGCAGCTGTTGCTATGTCTTGGGACAGTGAACTCTTTAGGTACTGTGTGAAATAAATGAAATATAAAGTAAAATTAAGTCAATGTTGAGCAATGGAAAGACCAGTCTCTTTTTTGCTCTCCCACACAGTAGACGGCAGCTGACCACATGAGAGGGAAGAAGCCTGGAGGGGAAAGGCCGTGCCAACCCCAACGTGAGTTTTAAGGGCTCCTGGCTCAAACTGACCATTTCTTTTCATCAATCGGAATGGTTCCCATTAACTGATAACATCTTTGTACCTCTAGAGCTCCAAAGGGAATGTGGCGTTCCTCTACCACAACACACAGGAAAAACATGTACTATCAAATACAACATTCACATATGTATACAACCCACAGAGAATTCTTAATTTCTAGGTCCTCTCTACTGCCCAATCACATACTGATCTGAACAAGTCTTATAACCCTCTGATGGATCAGTCCCACAGTGTCCAAATCTATCTGCTTGACGATTAATTTCTTCGTAACATGCAAGTGGAGCGCTTCTTGCACCTGTGAATATTGAAAGAACACATCCATAAAAGCCTGACATAACTTTATTCACAACGCTTATGATAGGCATTTGTAGATGTCTGTGAGCAGAAGGAATGATTTTTCTTTAAATCACAGTTTGCCCTCTTTTGCTTCTGCAAGTCATTTATACCTCTGCTTAAAATCTTGAGCAGGACTAGACTACAGGCTTAAACTAGTATGAGGCTCTTTCTACATGGGTTTGGAATTAGGTTTTTTACTGCATGCCCACAGTATTGTGGTGCATTCATGCACCTTGCAGGATTTCCCCAACTTTTCTCTGACTTTTCCCAAACTGGCTTTGCTGTGCAGTTTTAGGAAATGTCATAGCAAAGCCTGGATAGCTGCACTGTGGATGGGAAAATCTGGATTTGCCAAGTCCCAAACAGCTTTAAAAGGATCAAGTAGTATGTGATGAAAAGATTAGACAGATTCATGGAGGATAGGTCTATTAGTGGGTACTACCCATGGTGACTGAAAGGAACCTTCATGTTCAGAGGCAGTAAGCCTCTGAATATCAGTATCATGTGCAACATAAGGGGAAGGCCTCGGACTCAATGCCCTGTTGTTAGACCTCCGGAGGAACTCTCTATGAGAGACAGGGTGCTGAACTAGATGGACCACTGGTCTGATCCAGCAGGGCTCTTCTTATGTTCTTATGTCCCATCCACACAGCAGCCAGTTTCCCTGCCCATGTTCCCGCAGCAGCCATTTCCCCCAACTACCACCTGGGGGGCTTTATAAAATTAGAAATTAACTATCATTAGAACTATATAGCAACCTGTGTATCAGTTTCTCTAAATTTTCAACTTTCATTTTTAAAAATGAGGTATTTTGCCCCTTTTATTGTGGAGATATGCTTTCCCCCTTATATCTCCACAGTGAAAGGGGTTAGAGCCTTACTTTTTAAAAAGTAAAAGCTGGGAGTTTAGAGAACCTGATGCACAGATGTTTATACCATTATAACTATATTCAATTACCATTAAAAACACCACAAAAAGCCCTCGTGGCAGTGTGTGTGTGGGGGGGTGAAAAGTAGTCACTCCTGGGGGACTGGGACAGGGAAACCTATCATGCAGAAGCCTGTCATGGGGAGGGGCTGTAGTTCAGTGGTAGAGTGTCTGGTTTGTATGCAGAAAGTCCCAAGTTCAATCCCTGGCATCACCAGTTAAAAGGGGCAGGTAATGTGTGATGTAAAAGACCTCGGCTTGAGACCCTGGAGAGCTACTGCCAGTCTGACTGAATTTGATGGATTTAGCATAAGGCAGCTTCATGTGTTTCAAACCCATGGCCACAGCAGCCACCACAGCAATAGGGAAACTAAACCACCCCATGTGGAAAACACCTAAAAGTAATTCAGTTTGCCCAAGGAAGCTTGGGAACTGCAGTTCTGTAAGACAGGACTAGGGATTTACAACAGGGAATTTTCACTTCCAAACTACAATTCCCAGGAGGGAGCTACAACAGTTTGAAGTGTGGTTGTGCCGTCAGTAGATACAACTCTGAAACTGTTGTGAGCTTCCCTGAACCTACAGGATAGAAGAGAACACAGATATTTCTATACAGGTAGAATTGAAATTTCATTCCCCAAGGAAGGTCTTCTAAGAGAGAAAAAACTTGAAAGGAGATGCAGGGCAATGCAGTAGTTAAGAGTATCAGAACAGGATTGGAGGCATCTGGGTTCAAATCCCCACCGAGCCCTGAAACTCACTGGGTAACAATGGGCCAATTTTCTTCTTGATTATTTTTTAACCATTCTAAATATAAGTTTTTAAAAACAAAATGCAAGAGCATTTTTAAAAACAGCAGGAGAACAGGACTGTCATTTACGTGGACCAAAGAGCTCCTGACAGCGTAGATCAGCTGACTGGCAACCTCCTGCGTAACAGAAACCAGTGTTGCCACCACATGTGTGTCCGTTCTGGACATAAATATCAGACGGGCAGGATGCAGAACTCCCATTGCAGTATTCAGGGAAATCACAAGCACGATCAACTGCCTTTCTACATACTGTGTTGCTGGGCATATACTAGGCAAAAAAGAAAAAAAAATTAGTGGCAGTCTTCAAAATATAGATGTTTGACTATGTCTAAGGTATTAAAAATCCGTTACTTTACTTAAAAGTCTTCTATTCAAAGTGGCTTAAAATGTTATTAAAACAATGTATTATAATTAAACAAAAATCACAACAGCAAACAAGACTAAATAACCAGCTAACAAATTAAATGCCACCAAACAATTGGATATTAATTTTTTTTCTGAAGCCTAATAAAAGTTAACACGTAATATAAGCATCTTAGTATACAAGCCGGTTCCTATAGAAGATGTCAGTCCCTAAGATACCATAGTCCCAGAGAGACAGCTAATTGTTCCCTAGGAGCTTCTATTATATGTGGAAGCGTCAATCAGAATGTTTCCAAAGGGATTTGCTTACAAAATCTGTTTCACCTAAATAAGTATTTAGGTGTTTACCCTGTTACCCAGTAGTAGCTACACACACACACTTTTCTTTATCTCTTCCATTTTAAATGTGTCAGTGACATAAAACACAGTGAAAAACTAACTGTTCAGTCAGTGACATAAAACACAGTGAAAAACTGTTAATGTGGATATTAGAACAGTTATATATTACAAATACAAAAACAGCACAACAAAAACTGGTGTTTTGATAACACCAAAGAACCTCAGCAAATTGTAATGCCCTCACTGAATACAAAAGTTGAGACTTGCATCTCTTGAGTTCTTCCCTGGCTTGGACTGAATACCTGAGCTGGAGGAGGGTGTAATACCTGGCCTGTGGGAACTTTTCTTCCTGCCCCCACCCTACTTAACTATTTGCCTGGTGCATTAACTTGCCATACTACAGCATCAGCTAACAGGCAGACTATCTAGAAAAACCATTAACAGCTCAAGGGCTGAGTGTTACTAAGAGGCATTAAAAGTAGCGCACTGCGCCTGGCACTGGAAACAGAAAGAGCCAAGATCTGATTTGAAGCTTCAAAAGCAGACAGAGACCCAGATGTGACCATCAAGATGAAAAATCTGCCCACTGCCACAAAGTGAACTGGCAGCAGGAGATGGTCTTCAGCAGGTCTGTTTAAGACCTATGCACTGAGCTCCTGTGAAGAACATATGGCTAATACAGAAGTGAAGGGAAAGGCATTGGTAGGCTTCTAAGACATTCCAGACCCAAGACCTCACCTGACAGTTTTGGCAGCATGGTTCAGTACTGCATACAGCTCCAGCTTGAAATTTACAGTTATGGGTGCAACATTTGCTGCTGTTACATTCCTGAAAATAAAAGCACACAGCTGGGTTTTGAGTATGGGTTGTTGTCGTTTTTGTCAACAGTAAAACAGATTATATTTTGTGGTACTAATAATTACAAACTATGGTCATTAAAATACAAAACTCTGAATGCTGGGGGGAAAGTATGGCTTCTAAACTTTGTGGCTGGCTCCTACAGCCAATGAGAATTTGTCAAGGCTTGGCCTAAAGCAGCTTCATGTGTTTAGATTGTCTTCCTGCTCCTTGAATGTAGATTTGATAAATTACTGCTGGTCATATCTATGGTTATGTGTTAGCTTTTACTTCTTGCAACTGCTGGCTGATTTGAACTTCATATAAGTTTAATAACAGCACTGCTTTATCTTTTAAGTGTATGCTTTAATTCCAGTGGTGTATCAAAGGACAGTGCCGCTACTAGGTTTCATAAAGAGAGTAAAATAAATTAGTAAAGGTTTCCCTTGCTCGAAATCCTACTCTAGGGGTGATGCTCATCTCAGTTTCCAAGCTGAAGAGCCAGTGCTGTCTGAAGACATTTCTGGCATGACTAGACGCCAAGGTGCATGGAATGCTGTTACCTTCCAATCTCTTCTCTTCTCTTCTTCTTTTAAGTGTATGCTTTAATTCCAGTGCTGTATCAAAGGACAGTGCAGCTAGTAGGTTTCATAAAGAGAGTAAAATAAATTAGTAAAGGTTTCCCTTGCTCGAAATCCTACTCTAGGGGTGATGCTCATCTCAGTTTCCAAGCTGAAGAGCCAGTGCTGTCTGAAGACATTTCTGGCATGACTAGACGCCAAGGTGCATGGAATGCTGTTACCTTCCCACGTAAGCAGTACCTATTTATCTACTTCCACTTTCTTGCTTTCAGACTGCTAGGCTGGCAGGAGCTGGGGCCAGAGATGGGAGCTCACTCCATCACGTGACACTAGGGTCTCAAACTGCCATGCTACAGACCTTCCAGTCTGCAGCTCAGCGTCTTAACCTCTGAGCCACTACAGCCCCAAAAAATAAATTACCAAGATTAAACATAAAGTAGCATTTGCATCAAGAGGAGCAAAGTCCTGGTCTGAGAATTTTTCATAACAGCACAAGACATGTTTTGTTTGGGCTGGTATTTGGTGGCCGGCAAGAAACATCATCACAATTTAAAAAAAAAAAAAACTGCACAAAAAACCTCCCTAAACATCCAGAATAAGTCAAGATACAAATTCAAACAAAGCCAGTGGTCACTTCCCAGTTACTGACCTCTGGTGAACCACAATCACAGTTTTCTCCAGCTTCTATGACACGGTTCCCACAAACTAAACTGCTCTTTCCACTTTTCTTAGTAGAGTGCTCTTGTAAATGTGGCCTATTAGAAAGGCAATGGCCACCCTTGAGTTTAATGAAATTCTGGAAGTCTTCAATGCTGCAGCTACTAAAGGCTTTAATTCCATCTGAATGTCTGAAATATCAAATTAAATACATAGTTCTTATTTGATTTTCACAAAGTGTCCAAGGCACAGCACGATAAAAATTCTGCTATGAAAAATGCTTTTCTCCATCTTCCTTTGAGAGAGCTTCACTCGTCCGAGCAAAGCCTCTTGAACGTGCCACCCTGCAAAAGGGTAAAAACAAGTGGCTCATACCTAACCACCCTGCAAAAGGGTAAAAACAAGTGGCCCATACTTGAGTTTTCTCTGTCCCAGCCCTCATCTGGTGGAATGATCTGCTTCACAAGGTAAGAAAGACTTCTATTGTTTCACAGAACGTGTAAGACAGAACTGTTCAGGAGAGCATTTTCAGAGAAGGAATAGAGATGTAGCAAAATGGAATTTTGCAGGAAGGCCCTTTCCACTTAGGTAACAAGGTTTTAATTTAATTGCCTGTGAAATGTTTAGATAGCTCCCCTTGCCTTTACACTGCATTGTTTACTGAATATATTATACTGCCTTACTTCAGCATTCTCCAATTGTGAAATCCAGTTTATTGTATCATTGTTCTGTAATTATGAAATCCAGTTTATGTGAACTAGTATACTGTTTTTGTTTAATTATTCTTTAATTTGTGCAATCTAGTTTTACTGTATTGTTCAATGTATGCAGTATATGGTTCTTTGCATTGACTTTTATGACCCTGTAATATGCTTTGAATCTTTACAAGAAAGGCAGGCAAGAACTGAAGGAAATAAATAACTAGGTAAGAGAAATCAGAACTCAAACAATAACCGGTTTCTGGTTTCGGCTCCTCACTTGACGGTTGCACTCCGATGGGGTTCCATAGGGGGCGGCCTGTTCCGCGGCGGATAGGAGGGGAGCCAACCATTGCTGGCTCCCCCCAAAGCTCTTGGTGAGAGCTCCAAGCCAGGGGGCTTGAGGAGTGCCGCTCCCGAGGCGTGATGCCAAGGGACTGAGGCACTCTTTGCCCCAAAGGTCCTGCTGCTGTGGCGCCATCATGGCTTTTAGAGGTGCACACCGGGCAAGCGTTCTGGAGTTTTAGTGAGAATGCAAGACATCTCATCATATAAGTGATACCAGAAGAAACGTGAGTGATCTTACAATAAGCACATGAACTTTTAAACGGGCTCCGACACCCCCCACCAGTGATAGGGGAAGGGAGGAGTATCCCCCCCAACAAAACGAAACCTTAAGTTAAAGCCTTACTGAAACGGGGGAAAGA
>NW_015168044.1:1579759-1584944 GCF_001447785.1 Gekko japonicus
AGTTCAGAAAAACGCTATTTGAACGAGCAAGCACATTGCTACATAAAGCGAACAACGACAACCCTTCTTATGAACTTTTGTAAACTTCCCGGGAAAGTAAACAATGAGTCGACAAGAAAAAATGGCGCTGAAGAAGCCTCCTCCAGATGCTGGCAAAACGTCATCTCCGGGCTCAAAACCGGAAGCTAGCACAGACTTTTCAGCCACGTTGGCTGTAGCATTGCGACCCCTGCTGGACCAAATGGCAAATCTCAACCAAAACTTTGAAACGCTTTAAAAGCAGATGTTAAAGAACTCTAATGCAGTCAAAAAGTTGTTTTTAAAACATCTGCACTTGATCAAAAAGTGGATCAACTACAAAATCCTTAGGCTTCAAGCAGAAAAATCAGCCTATGTGCTGAGGTTCCAAGGTGTTCCTGAACAAAGCGGTGAGAATCTTAAAGAAATCTTGACCCAAGCACTATCCCCAATGATAGGTATGAAATTTGAAGATTTATTAAGCGATCTGGATGTAGTCTATAGATCATACCCCGAATTTATAAAGAAGAAAAACCTGCCTGGGGAAATTATGGTTAGATTCTCGAAACAGTCTACAAAAGACGCGGTTCTTAAAGCTACTAATGGAAACAACTTGAAGATCATAGATGTGAAAATAAGAGTTCTAAAGGATGTACCATTTGAAATTAGAAAGAAGTGAAGATACTATAAAGACTTTGTATTTTTACAATAAACTACAGATGGCTTCTACCGGAAGGATTAACATTCAAGTACAAGGATTCAAAAGAAAAGATTGACTGTTGATAAAGCAAAACGGTTTCTGGAGAAGGTTCAAGGCCTACCAAAGAAAACTCCAACAGAAAAAGAGAAAAGTTATCAAGAAGAAGGAGAATACAGCTCATGTGGTTCAAGAAGTTCAGGATCTGATACAACCAGTTTATCTGGAGAAGATTCCCCATCGGAACTGGGAGAAGCAGCACCCAAGCTCCCCAAAGCAAAAGTTGACTCTGATAAAGATAAAAAGAAGGGAAGAAAGAGCAAGAAGATAATGTAACTGATATGTACTAATCTGAAGGGTTTAATATGATATTAACTTGCTCAGAGCAAATACACAGTTTAATCTTTTAATTTTTGTTGTAAATGGAAAAGTAGCTTCACTTATGTATGATATATTATGAGAAACTTGAATAAGCGTTTATTATCAGCAATATACATAACTCCTGTTTAGCTTTTCTTTTAGTCTATACTGCCCTATCCTCTGTAGGTTGTTAGTGTTTACCCATCCTTTATTTCTATGTAGTGTGTAGTATAACAGCAATAAGAAATTTATTTAAAAAAAAATAAGGTAAAAGAAATCAAACAATAACCAAAATATATCAACTCAACAAGAGTGAACACTTACTGAAAACCTAGAACTATTAGCAATCATAATACAGCCTAGGCTTAGAAGATTTGGGGGGAAACTCTAGGGAATAGCAGGTTACTTGAGGGAATCTGAAACTTGGATTCTGTAAACGTACCTTTTATTCACATGTTTTTCATGCAGACCCTGCTGGAAATCAACATTCTACCACCAGTGTAACTAATAAGACATCGGCTCAATATGATTCACACTGCTCAACTACACTGTAAAACTATATTGCATGTATCTAGTATAATCAGCACTGTTACCCACAAAGCATCCTGGGAACTTGAAATATACAGGGTTCAGACACGTTCAAGTGATCATAGTTTATTAGTGATTCAGCAAGAGAAAGAAGACTGAGAAACCCCTGGCCGAAGCCGGGTATTTATGCCTGAAAAAGGTTACACCCAAAACACACCCCACTCCCAACTATAGACTATTTACACTTCATTGTTTCCCAACTGGGCAACTCTAGGATCCCTGTCACCCTACTGGTCCATTCTAGGATCCTAGCAAGCTATTGTTATGCATCCCCAAGCTAAGTCCTTTTGCAAGTACAGTTCATGCTCAATACATAACAGAACTGTAGTCAGGCAAGTATGCTGAAACTGCTTTTAGAGATTCTAAATCCCTTCCATATCCCCATCTTTTCACAGAACTGCCCAGGATTTGCTAGGGAAAGGAAATCTTTTACATGGAGTTGCCACTGATGGTTACTGTGACTTTCTTCAATAGTTTCTAAGACAGTTAAAATTATTTCACAGAGGCATCAGTTTACCTACCCACCATTGACTTTGCCCCACAGGGTTCCACAGGCTCTTCAAACGATACAAAAGCCCGTGCAACCTGTTTACCAGAGGCAAAAGCAGAACAAACGTACATGCCAAAAGGGGTGATCTCCCTTCCAAACTGTCCAACACCATCATTATTCTCCGATATTAATTCAACTTTTTTAAAACTTCCATTCAGTAAATCCCAAGTATTATTTGGTATGGAAATTAATAACCCTTCCAATCCAGTTTCGACTGTAAATACCAGCAATGGTACATACAGCCTATGGACACAAAGGTCCAGTAAAGCTTCAAATGGACTTTTAAATCATAAAGTAAAGGTTCCCTTGCTCGAAAGCCAGTCGAATCCGACTCTAGGGTTGCGGTGCTCATCTCCGTTTCAAAGCCGGAGAGCCAGCGCTGTCCGAAGACATTTCCGTGGTCATGTGGCCGGCATGACTAAACACCAAGGTGCACGGAACGCTGTTACCTTCCCACCGAAGTGGTACCTATTTATCTACTTGCAATTTCTTGCTTTCGAACTGCTAGGTTGGCAGGAGCTGGAACTAGAGACGGGAGCTCACCCCGTCTTGCGGCACCCGGGTCTTGAACTGCCAAACTACTGACCTTCCACAGCCTGCAGTTCAGCGTCTTAACCACTTGAGCCACCGCAGCTCATACAAGACTGCTAAATATGAGCTACTCAATGCTACAGAAAATGACTAAGGACCAATTTTGACAAAATGCTAAGAGTTCCAGGAACAGAGCCCCCCCCTCCCCCGAGTCTTTTAATAACAAAATAGCAACCACAGGGGGGACCCAATTTGAGTCAGAGCTGTGGTGGGGGGGTGTTGATCTTTTCCCTCCTTTCATTTTCCTGACTACAGGTCCTGGGATTGGGGAGAGGGCTTTTAAGGCTAGAAAGCAGGCACAGGAGAAAAGCAGTTATTTATTTTGTTACTTATATTTAGCAATATTTGTACTTCACCGACTCACAAAAGTATCTGCAAAGGCAGCTCACCAAAAAAAACCCAGAATAAGATATAACAAAAAAATAATATTACAAAATTTCAAAAACAAGGACCCAAGTATCAAAACAGCATCATATTAGCACAAAAGAACATGAAATGTACACTGAATAAACAGTTACCCTGAATACATGACAAAGCATTGAAGCAGTAAAATCCTATAAAAACTGACAACATGGAATAGGTACAAAAGCAGCCCAATCGATACAAACTCTACGGGGGATATCTTAATTGAAAAGCTAGAGGAAAATAATAATGTTTTTTGCCCGGTGCCTAGAAAATTGTCAATTTAGCAACTTCAGTTCCTCGCTCACTTCACCTCTGAAAGCTGGGGCACATACAGCAGGGCTTCTGAAGATGAGCTCAAATTATGAGCATCCTCATACAGCAGGTGTTCCTTCAGATATCCTTGTGGTTCCAGGCTGGGCAGCACTGAATATATGAATACATGAAGCTGCCTTATACTGAGTCAGACTATTCATCTTTCAAGGTTCAGTACTGTCTACTCCAGTGATTCCCAACACCATGATGCCTGCCAATGTATTTCTTGGTGTTCCCTTGATCTTTCCTCAAAGTATGCCTTCCCTGAAGCAAAGAATCAATCCTGGCTTTCATCCACTTCAATGGAAGAGATGCTTCTGAAGATTCTCAGCATGTGTGTGGGGCTGGGTGTCTGTAGGGAAGACCTATTTGGAAACAGCAGCTTCCATTGCAGGAGGATACTTGGCTTGGAACCTCATAGCATTTTATGGAGCCTCCCAACATTTTTGTGATCGGACCCAGCCTCTTTGGCAACCATTTTATGACTGGTTCTATCCCCCATGGCAGCTCTTTTGATGTGGTGCCCATGACCTGTTCTCAAAATTCCCAAAGTGCTCACAGGCTTGACAAGAGTAGGGGCCCCTGATCTACTCTGATTGGCAGTGGTCCTCAACAGTCTCAGGCAGAGGTCTGTTGCATCACTTACTGCCTAATCTTTTTAACTGAAGATGCCAGAGACTGATCCTGGGACCTTCTGCAAGCAAAACAGGTGTTCCTTCACTGAGCCACAGCCCCTCCCTATTGGATTATGATCTGAACTGAATCAGCTGCTACTTACCAATGTTTTAAAAAGAGCATATTTCATATGGTTTGGCCCTAAGAGACTTACATTGCTTCAGTGTTCATGATACAGATGGGTCCTGGACAATGGCAGTTCTTGCTGTCATCATAGTTCATCCCCAGGCTCAGGCCTAGCAGTTGTGCAACAATAACTGAAAATATCTCCAAGTTTACAAACTTTTGGTACTGAAAAAAGGGAAAATGGAAATAGGAAACCAATTACTTTTATTTAACAATACTTATACCCTACACTCTGCATTAAGAAGTGCCAGAGAACAGCTCAAGAACAAAATAATTAAACCTATAAACAATTTATCAGTAAAGATAAAACAGAGAAACCAATTAAGACAGCAGCATTTGAAAAGAATCATCCATAGGAGAAGATGATCATAAAATCCAACAACACGTACAGGAAAAAAGAGAGTTTTCATCTGGCACTTAAAGCAGTGGTGCCAAGTGAGCCATTGTGTAGAGGAAGTTCCAAGAACATTACAACAGAAAAAGCCCCACTATAGAAATAAACATCATTGATAAAGAGCGGCTAAACTCAAATGAGTCTATTAGGGACACATTATAGAGTTGCTGGTATTGTAAAGCTGAGGAGCAAATTCTAAGCAGATCTAGACATGACAATTAAATTTATATCACATTTTCAATCCTAAAGTTGCGTCTGCACAGATGCTTTGATAGGGCATTGATACATGTCCAAGCCACACCTGGTTACTCAAGGTTCCACAAGGGCCAAAAACAGTGTAACTAGGGTTGGGGAAATAGAATACCTGACCTTGTGGTCCCCTGCACAGGAGCATAAAACCAATTATGGTCCTGGTCACATGGGCCATAAAATGCGGGGGGGGGGGGAGGCGGGGAGGTTTGCCCCGGAC
>NW_015168044.1:1585181-1598637 GCF_001447785.1 Gekko japonicus
ACAGGACATGGGTGGGCGCCGGATGCCACGGACTACCACCGGAAACGCGATCAGACGCCAGCCCTTGCCCCGCGGTTTCCGGAAACTAGTACCTCGGAGGTACTAGTTTTTAACTCCGCATCTTTGACGGGAAGCCTCGGGTTCGCCATGGGAGCTCTACGCTTCCCAGATGTTGCGGTGTGATCGCGCCCGGAAAATCCGCCTATCATCCGTCTCAGTAGTGTGGCTAATGCTCCGTGTGACTGCAGCCTATGTAACACAAGGGCATGTAGTGAATAACAATCAATTATGCTGTTTGCGTTTATCAGTCTCTAAAAATTCAACATTAGCTGAAAACCAGTGTCAGTGAGAGCAGCTGGCCAGGCAGCGAGACATCACTGCAATTTTCCTTTGGATTTGTGCTCTGCAGCCTAGCCTAGAAAGACACATTCAGCTACTGAGAGTCCTTCCAGAATAAGCTGGGAAATGAAAATAAGTGACTGGTAAGACCTTGGTATTTTAGTGGCAGTATCAGAACAAAGTTTGAGTCCAGTGGCACCTTTAAGACCAACAAAGTTTAATTCTGGGTATAAGCTTTCGTGTGCATGCACATGACAGCTTATACCCAGAATTAAACTTTGTTGGTCTTAAAGGTGTCACTGGACTCAAACTCTGTTCTAGTGCTTCAGACCAATATGGCTAGTCACCTGAATTTAAGCTCCACAGCCATTCTTAACTCACTCCACATTCCTCTCTTCAGCTCTCAAGAGGAGTAGCCCCTGTTTTATACTATGCCCAGGAGTAGTCCCTGTTTTATACTATAAATTTCTTTACCTATTACAGCTGGCACCTGGACAAAGGGGGAATATCCTGTTGACTGGGGGCATAAGTTCTTTAATGTGTTGTTTTAACGTTTGTTTTATTACACTTCTTTTGTACTTCTTTTTCAGTATTGTTACCCAGCCTGGGTCCTATGATGCCTGGGAGAAAGGCAGGTATATAAATATATTTTAAAAACATGCTCTCCCAGAGTGATGTTTTTAAATTTCTCCACTGGCATTCAACCTCAAGCAAAGCCCTTAGACTGAGCTGCCAATCAATGAATAATCATTAGCTAAGAAGATTCAGTGATACTTTACCAGAACAACTCCTGCATCATAGTTCCGCAGGCACAGCTTTCCTGAGAATGTTGATCCTACATAGTTAGGTCTCTCCCTGTAACTAAAGTACAAAAGCAGATGCCAAATCACGTACTTCAGGGACACCTACAAGTCACATGCCAAACCTGTAGAAATCACAGCTGGCTCCTTCCACTGCTGTTTGCCCATTCCATTGCTGTTGCTTCCCTTAGTGGGCGATTCTGCATTAGTGTTTCCGTCCATTGTTATACCAAACTCACATTGGAACAGAAATTCCCCTCTGCATTGCACACTGCTTTCACTTCCTTTGATCATCGGATTTTATGGTACCCTCTAGACTGCATGCCGCTTTCAGTTTCTTTGATCAACGGGTTGTATGGTACCTTCTGCATAGATTTATGGCCGTTCAGGGGTGACTTTGCAGTCAGTACCACGTTGCCCTGGGGTATTTGAATGTGGTTTTGAGCTGCACCTTTTCTGTTCCAGCGTGGGTTTGGTAAAACAAGAGGGAAAAGCCAATGCAGAATCAGCCAGTGTCAGCTGGCACAGGGTTTAGATCAAGAGCTTTGGAAGGTAAGGCACAGATTCCCTATGACCTCAGCTACCAGGATTAACAGCTGATGAAGGCAAACGGCAGCCATTTCAAGCCAGAATGCAATCATCATCACATAGAATCTTTGTGGCCCTAGAAGTCAAGTTGCCTAGTGCCATGCTCTGGTATATGGCACCAAAGCCTGCTACAGTCCTTTGTTATGGTGAACTTGAGACTGCAAGCAGTCACTCAGCTATGCCATCTGTAGTTCTCCCTTTCTGCAGCTACCTCACAATTAAATTAAAATTCCAGAATTATTTGAATGGCAAGGGGAGGAGGAGATTTGCTTATTCCTACTAACCTATTGCTACCTTTACCGCTCCTGTTGTTGTTTTTACAGTGGTACGACCACACACATACGCCACAGTGATGACGTGGGCTCCGTATCACATGTGAAATTTAAGGCTACTTTTCCTTAAACTGACAATGTGAACATAACACTACACTGACTGAAATTTTGTTTCCATTCCCCTATTCTGCCACACACCAACAACACTGAAATATCCCACAATTCGCAATAGAGAGGCTCAATGAACTAAAACATTCATTGACTTTGGCCACATGGTGGTGCTCTTGCAATGTTTTGCAAATATCCACAAAAAGGCTGGAAAATATTTAGGAATTAATGAAAAACTAGGGCTGTACACAAAAAAAACCCCTGCATTTTTCAGATTCGGGTATATCAAACCCAAAAAATATTGGTATATACCAATATTCCCGAATCCCAATATTGGTATGATACTGGGATTTAGGAAATAATTGGTATTGCCGAATTTATTCAGCTCCATACCTTACCTTCCCTCCCTGAGTTGCGCCACAGTGGTGGCATGCCTCAGCAACTGAAGGGAACGCATTTAAAGAGACTGTGACTGAAGGGAACACATTTAAATACCTTCCCTTGCTGAAGCATGCTGCCGCTGCAGCATAACTCTGCAAGGGAAGGGAAGGTATGTCTCTTTAAATGCTTTCCCTTCCCTTGCTGTGGCAGGGAAAGAAAGGCACGTGTGTGGCTTGGCTTTGCAAAAGCCATTTAAAGAGAATTTCCCCTTTAAATTGCTTTTGCAAGCCAAGTCACACACGAGGAACCGGGAAGCAGCATGAGTTCACCCAGAAGGTGGGTGAACTCACACCGCTTCAGCTGAGCTCAAATAAAAGCCAAATAATATCAGCTTTTATTTGGGCACAGCTGGATCAGTAGCCGAATCAGATCAGAAAGTCTGGATTGGTAGCCTAATCAGATCAAAAAATGTGATCCTGCTGGATAAATACCCAAGAAATACCGAAAAGGGTATTCATTCGGCTTAGCACACACCGAGCACATACCCTATGAAAAATACAAGCCCAGCTTTGGGTACATGCAAGTATGGCCCACCAAGTAAGTGTCAAGGGCTATGGTTATGTGCTACTGGGAAAACTGATACACTGAAACATTGTTTACTGGAATGTCCCTTTTCCTCAAATGTGAGAGGATATTCCATTGCTAGGTGGGATGGTAGCTGTATCAGCGGGAGAAAAATTGGGGAGACTTTTAGGTGGGCTGGATTCAGAGGTTACTTTGGCTGTTGCGAAAAAAAATTTCATATGCTATAGCAAGTAGAAAATTATTTTAAGATGATTGTTTAGCTTAATTTATGCAGATTCTAATCTGGTTCTATGCAAAACCTACAGGTTAAATGAGTACTATCATTGATGTATTTAATTGTAAATCTCCCTTTTTCATAAAATGCAGTAATGGAACTATTTATTTACTTCACCTATACCTCACTTTTCTACCCAATTGGGATCCAAAGCAGTTTATATTCTCATCCTCATAATGAGTTAGTTAGTGTGCAAACAGCACGAGCTCCCATGGCAGGGTGGGGAATCAAACCTGGGTCTCCCAGATTCTAATCCAACACTCTTACCACTATACACACAGTCTCATACATAGTATGAAGTCAAAGTAGAATGCACTTCCCCCTGCTCCCCCCCACCAGCTTCTCAGTAGCAGCTAAAGATAGGGAATGGGGATGAGGAAGCAAACAACAAGATGTTGTCATGAGATGTTGTCATGACCATCTTCAAGTACTTGAAGGGCTGTCATATAGAGGATAGTACGGAGTTGTTTTCTGTTGCCCCAGGTCAGACCAGAACCAACGGGTTGAAATTAAGTCAGAAGAGTTTTTGTCTGAACATTAGGAAGAACTTCCTGGCAGAATTAGTGCTTATGTAGAGTGCTGTTTAATATGAAATAAGTTTTTTTCCTTACGCAAATAAATACGCTGTATCATGTGGCCGTAGAACAAGGTATGAAGTTTTCCACTTTAAAAACCTTTGCAATAATACATCCACTTCTCCTGTAGTAGAGATTTTATTATGATCTGTCCAGAACTCCAAAGAAGACAGTACAATTGTTATATTAAGGCTGGTAAACATCTGAAAAGATGGAAAATACATACTAAAATAATTCTGCATATACATATTACATTAATTTTATAAACACAAATTATAAATGGTTTAGACAGTAAAGGGTCACGGCATGTCAGGAATAAAAACTAAAATGTATGGGGTAAAAATTAGGGATGGGCACGAACCGGAAAAATATGGTTCGGGTCGGTTTGTGGCTGAACCATGAACCAAACCAGATTTGCTTGTGAACTGAACCACTTTGTGGTTCGCGGCCCTGCAAACCCCATTGAAAGGGGCTGCTGTCACTTTAAATGGGAGTTTATAGAAAGCATGAAAAACAGCTGAGCAGCTCCCCACCATTCAGCTGTTTTTGTGGCTTTCGCAGGGAATAGAAAGCAGTGGTTTAAAAGGACTTGGGGTCCCTTTAAACCCCTGCTTTCTGTTCCATCCATGATCCACCACAAACTGCTTTAAAAGTTTGTGATTTGTGACAGTAGACCCGTCATGAACGTCTGTTCATGAACCACAAACAGGGAAAGATTCATGACAAATGTTGCTTCGTGGTTCAGTTAATGCCCATCCCTAGTAAAAATAGAGGAAGTGCCCCTGAGTAGAAGCAAATAATTGAGTAATAATAGAAAGTCCTCGCCCATCAGAGATTAAGAAGAAAAACATCCAGATACACAACTTTATCTTTTATATTCTCTTTGTCTTCTTTATTTCTATCCTGCCCACTCCTCTGAAGTGCTCAGAATGGCATACAGTGGTTTTCCCTTTTGTATTTTATCCTCACAACAACCATGTGAGTTAGGTTAGGCTGAGAAAGGAAGACTAGCCCAAGATCATCCAGTGAACTTCATGGCAGGAGGGAACTGAACCCAGGACCTTCCTATCATAGTTGACCTCTATACAGTACAGCACTGATCCAGCTAAATATAACAGTAATCTAGGGTCACTGGGTTATATGGGAGTTTGTCAGGGCCAGTTTTATGTATTAAATAAATAAATCCTGCCATTTGATCTAGGTATCTACAAGGTGGCTAACAAGGATCCTTAAAATCCAGAAAAACTACTACAAAGTAGTAGAAGTACAACATCACACAGCAGCAGAAACTAATAAACACCAGAATGACCAGCAATCATATTAAGCTTATAAGAATGCTTGATGAGGCCCCAGAAGCTCCTGAAAGAGAACCATCTTTGAGTGTTGTCTAACAAGGCAACCTTAGGAAGAATTACACTTTTCTAAGCCTATTGACTTCAGTGGACCTAGAAGGGTACAACTCTGATTAAGACTGCACTGTAAAAACAGCAGAAATGTAGTAAGACATTGTCTGAGTGTTCAACAACTATTACCTACAGCAACTCAGATGTGGGAGGTATGTAAAGCAGGACCTCCAGGAATATTTCAATGTACAGGTATAGGGAGAAAGAGCTTATTGAGATATTCCAGACATAGCCTGTTATGAGCTTTTGCTGGATCCGGGTTTAACTGTCTCACACAATTATTACTTACTAGGAAAAAGGCCCGTTGTGGAAATAAATACAACGGCCTCTAGAAAGAGGCTCTGGGCGGGTGCCCCACTCTTGGACACTCAGTGTCAATTTGCTGTGGCGACCTCAGCAGGGTATAATGACAGAGTCCACTGTTTTCTCCAGAGGAACTGATCTCTGCTACCTAAAGAACAGTTGTAATTTTGAGTGATCTCCAGCCCTCACCTGGAGATTGGACACATTTTACCACAGAACAGGAAACTGTTTAGAATGTTAGAGGCAAAAGCCAATCAAGTCGCATATGCAAACGACCTCTGTGTTCTGAGGCAAAGGCCAATGAGGCTGCATATGCAAATAACCTCTGTGTTCTGACTCGCTATGGGGGGGAGAGGATTAGCAAAATGTTTAGAATGTTGGAGGCAGGACTCAGGCAAAGCAGCCAGTGGATAGGGAGACCCTCTGAATGACAGATCAGAGAGTGAACTGATTTTGGAGTGTGTGGAATGTTCTAGAGAAGTGCCACCACCATTCGGCTTTTATTTATAAGGAAGATAAGGTGCCTGAAGTGTCTGCATTGCCAGAAATGGTGCATGAAACAGAACAGACCATTTCAATGCTGGAATGACGCCACCTTGAGCATGCACTCCTGGCACTCAATGCTATGCTATTATCTTGCCAATGTAAATGCTCACTGTACAGAGCAACAGACAAATGACAGTGTCCAAGTGATTCATGTCACAAAAAAACAAAAAACTTACACTGTTGAGAAAGCCAATGAGCCGGACTACTTTCTGGGTTACAATATCTTCATTTCCACCCAAATAGTTATACTGAAAAAGAAGGATGCATAATAATACCCATAACTAATTATATTCCATTTTTGCTGCATTTACTGCTACTGTTGGCAACAGAATCCTGGGTTAGACAGACCTTTTTCTGAGAGCTGAACTAACAAACCCACATTTGTTGAGATAACAGGTCTGGACTAGCAGGCCTAGGGAAGCGTACGTCTCACCACCAACCTACAATACCATCTTCTTCTCAAACAGCTCCTCTTTCATGGGCCATTTCTCCCTCAACCAGACTTAATTTCAATTTCAGAGCTTGGCTGGGTGGGGGGGGGACTCTAATCAGAACCTGTTTGTTATTCCAAAGACCCCATGTGTGCAGATGGGAGATTCCTTTTCTCCAATGGAGGAATGGGAGTGCAGGCTATCTAGCTAATGCTCCAGAAGGTTCCAAAAGAGCACTCTGCACAAAACCTGTGAGTCTACACAGAGACCATGATAAAGAATGGTCGAATGAGGAACAGCTTAAGCATTCTCTCTGTATAGAACCCCTTATTTTTCTTGTTACACTGAGTTCTGTCCTGATCTGGTGCAGCTAGGCAATTTGTTGTCGCTAACCATGAGTCCACACTGGTCCCAAGAAAGCCCACTCCTAGAAAGTTTCAAAGGAAATACAGTTTAAGCACAGAGACTTACCAAACCCTTATCCACAACGACATACATTTCCACATATCTATGAATCTCAGTCATTTCTCGCGGCTGAGGACAGACAATATAATTTAGTAACCATTTATGTATTTTACTTGCTAAAACTTCTATAATTCTGAAATCATAAAAGCCACATTCTAGGACCCCACATAAAGAGAAGCCACTTCCTAGGACCCCAATGGCAGCTGTGTGCCAATGCTCATGTGGCAACAGGAGCATCAGTTATTATCTGTGGGTATACTGTAGAGGGAAAATAAGTGACAGGCACCCCTTGGTAAAGGTCAGACTGCATGGTGAGTGCCCCAGAATTCCCTGCAAACCTGGTGACATCCCTCAAGCAAGGACTGGCATCATGCTGACCCTTCAGTTCCTCCCCCCCCCCCAAGAGGAGCTGTACAGCATGCCAGGCAGGCGCCCTGGTGCAAACATAGCCCAGGGAGCTCTGCAGCTAGGGATTCAAGTCCTCATCTGTATCCAAGTCCTCTTTTCCTAGGATGACATGGATGGTTAAGGGATAACTTCGTAGGGATGCTTGGTCTGGAGACCAAATTGGAGCAAAACTTCCACAAGGAAGCAGTATGTTAACCTTTTCAGAGCCTCCCCCCCCCCACCTTAAACAGTGTAAAGGAAGTACATGTCACCTTTCAATTTTTACAGATATATGGTTACAATAATTCCCACATAAAGTTTGAATATAACATTTAAACTACACAATTTATTTTTACCTAATCAAATATTTCAGTTCAAGTAGTTGTTGCTTTGGGGACTTAACATTAATGGGGTACTTTGAGAATCTGGTTTACTAACACAGATCATTGTGCCATATGCATGTCTGCCAAGAAGGGGGAAATCACCCCGAAGAAACAGACGTCTAGACAGGCATCCACCCATTGCTAGTACAGAAATGCTCTGCTCAGGGTTTGCGCAGAGGCAAAATTCTTCCGGGGTCGGGGGGGGGGGGAGAGAGAGATTGAAATGCCATGTCTTTAGCTAGAATTCTATGACTAGATAAAGAACACCTCGTTTATACTTGCCCAGACTGAGAAGTTAGGCCACAGGCAGAAGCTTTACAGTGCAATCCTAAGTAGAATTGCAACTTTGTAGGTCTATTAACTTCAATGGATGCCCACTGGAATCCCTTGTGTCAACTAACACTCTTATTACACAAGACACCCGATGCGAGTAGATGTTCGACTGGTTGTTATTGTTCAGTCGCACAGTCGAGTCCGACTCTTCGCGACCCCATGGACCAGATCACGCCTGGCCTTCCAGTCTTCCGCCGTCCTCTGAAGTTTGCTCAACTTCATGTTCGTTGCATCTATGACACTGTCTGACCATCTCGTTCTACTGGTGACTTATCTTAAAAGTGATTGGGGGTGTACAATTTTTCTTGAAGTGGCAGCATGGCATGAGAAGGTGCTTTGGTCTTTCCTCTTGTGCCATTTTCAGCAACAAAAAGGGCTGCAAAGGAAGGGGGCCCATTTGTCCCCAAAAGCAGGACAAACGGCCCCCCCCAGTGGATGTTTCTGCTGCCAAAATGGGATGAGATAGAAGGTTGAACTCCCTTCTAGTGCTGTGCTGATACTCTGAGAAAAACTGCCCACGCCAATCACTTTTAAGGTGAGTCACCGGTTGAACATCTGACAGTAAGTCAGGTCGGGATTCTTGTGTCGTAACAGTCTGGTATTTGCTGAGCTGTTAGTTGGAATGCTGCTCTCTAGGCATCCAATGTGGAAGAACTGAAGCACAAGACACACCTGGTCTAAGCTACCAAGAAGGCCCAGAAAATAATGTGCCTGAGTACTGGAGCCTCTGGTTCAAGATCGTAAGAACATAAGAAGAGTTCTGCTGGATCCAACCAGTACCCAGCATCCTATTTCGCACAGTGGCCAACCAGTTCCCCTCGAGGACCAACAGACATGTTGCTTCCTAGAACTGGCATTCAGAGGTTTACTGCCTCTGAATGTGGATATACCCTTTAGTCACCATGCCTAGTACCTTCGGATGGTCCTATCCTCCATGAAATTTGTCCGATCCTCTTTTAAAGCCTAAGCACCTTGTACTTATGACTCATGTCTCCATCCCAGTTAGTCAGCTCTGTGAAGTTTAAACTGTTTGGAACGTCATTAAAAATGTATCTAAGTAGCTCATTTATCTTAGACATGCTACAGTTAAGTTGTTCGTTCTCTCATGGTTTGCTCCGCCAACAACTGTTGACACAGTAATAAAGTTTTTAAAAATAAAATAACCAGCACTCACTCCAGCATCTGAAAGCAGCTTATGAGAGATCTCTCTGTTTTCCTCTTCTCCTGTTATAGGTATGAAATCGTCTAACAACACTGAACCCTTGAGATCTTTGTTATTTATTTGAAAAACAAGGTGTTCAAACTTAGTGGAGGACTCCAAATGTTCAATTCCATAGCTGAAGTTCTCAAACTGCAGTAGCCCTCTGAGGGGGGAAACAGAAAGCAAGTTGCAGGAAAGCTTTGGGGGGGGAAATAACAGCATCTAAAATCAGCCTCCAACCAGCCTGAGGCCCAAGCATAGTCTCAAAAGGGGTGCAAAGAACATTTGTAACTAACATGTTTCCCCTCTTAATTTGTGCATCTACAATCCAGCTCCCTTTTTTGGATACACAGAGTGTTTCCATATCATCCAACCAAACTTCTAGCATTGCATCCAGCCCACCAGGTGCAGCCTGGTGCATTGTTGTTGCCTATGCCACAGGTGTCCTAGGCCATGTGTCCCCGGTAGGACCCATGGCAGTTCAGTATGCAGCAGGTTTGTGGTTGGCCTGTGTAGGGATGAGGGAGGGGAACAGCTGTAACAACGTAGTGAGAGGGGCAAAGAGGTTTTTGCCAAAAGGCTGTGCTTTGGGGGAGGGTGCTTTAATCCTTGCTAGGTCTCCTCTGCTTAACATGCACGTACAGTGAGAGCTGGCAAGAACAACTTGCTCAGGCCCTCTGTGACTTGTTATTGCTGAGTTTGGGTGATCAGAGCATGGCATCCTCGCTGATTTCATCTTTGTCCCTTCCTGCCCTCGTCCAGCAGGACTTTGCAATCCCTTCCTTTGATGTGCCTCCTCCTCCTACAGCTGCACTAAACAGGAGCATCCATGTGACTTGTCGGGCTTTGGGCCAGAGAAAATAAAACCTATTTGGGCCAGAGAAAATAAAACCTATTTTTCTGAACTGAAATAAATTAATAATTGGCAATATTTGGAACTCTTCATATCTGGCTATTATTCTGGAACCTGGCTTAGATTTCATGAAGACCAGAGGGAGGGAGAAAACTGACTCAGCTGACTGGTGATACCACCACCACCCCCAAAATCAGCAAAATTACACAGACATCTTGACACCAATGAGGACTGTGCCAACATGTCTGTACTGTTTACACCAGTCACATTACAGGTTCACTGGCTGGGGAGAGCTTAGGTCTATGTAAACAGTGGACTCTGTTTCCCTCTTATTTTGCTGTCTCTCTGGTACTGTGCCAGCTACGCATAATGGCCGACGTTTACTTATGCCGGCTGGCTGGCAGGCAGGCAGCACCGTAGACAGGGAGGGGAGGAGGAAGAGATAGAGGCAAATGCTCCAATTTGTTCTCTTCTCCTTCAGCAACATGCACCGCTGCAACTGGGGCAGGTGAACAGAATCAAACATTTCCTTGGGAACCCCATGTTTCACTTGTAACACCCAATTCCATCTGCACTCTAGTCCTTTTGTTGTTCAGTCGCACAGTCGAGTCCGACTCTTTGCGACCCCATGGACCAGCTCCTGCCAGGCCCTCCTGTCTTCCGCCATCCTCTGAAGTTGGCTCAACTTCATGTTCGTTGCATCTATGACGCTGTCTAACCATCTCATCCTTTGCCGTCCCCGTCTTCTTTGACCCTCTCTCTTTCCCAGCATCAGGGTCTTCTCCAGTGAGTGCTCCCTTCTCATTGGGTGGCCAAAGTATTTGAGCTTCAGCTTCATTATCTGGCCTTCCAGGGAACAGTCAGGGTTGATTTCTTTTAGGATTGACTGATTTGATCTTCTTGCAGTCCAAGGGACTCTCAAGAGTCTTCTCCAGCACCATAGTTCAAAAGAATCTATTCTTCGGCGCTCGGCCTTCCTTATAGTCCAACTCTCGCAGCCATACATGACGACTGGGAATACCATTGCTTTGACCATGCGGACTTTTGTTTATCTCTACTTTTTATCATGCAGAATGAAAATTGGGATGGACTTCTCCCACTGGAGAAGACAGGAATGACAAGAAAGATTAGCCCTGCATCTTAAGCCTGATAGCAGAAATCACCCTCACCAACTTATCGTCTTCCTCCGAGTGACATAGAACTCATAGCACGGCGGAGGCTCTGATGCTTCATTTTTGGGTCCCATTCAAATTACTCCTAAGTCGATAACTCTGGCTGTTTCCCCCCAAATTCTGTTGTAGCTGATTAAGAGAGCCTAATTTCAGAGGGTTGTTGTGTTGGTCTGCAGTAGAACAGCTAGATTTGAGTCCAGTGGCACCTTAGAGAACACAGCAGGATTTTCAGGGCATGAGCTTTCGAGAGTCAAAGCTCCCTTCATCAGATACGTCAGAATGCAGATATCTGAGTCTTTATATCCCAGTCAGAAGGCTGACAAAATCTTGCAAAGAAGGAACTCAGGATGCAAAGATACAAGGCACACTGTGACCGACTTCACACAAGAGCTGCGCCACGGTTGCGCCTCCCTTTGCCCCGCTTCTATTGTTCATTTTCCCACTCGAAGCCGCGTGGCCGCATTTTGATCCGCGGCTTCGCCCAATTTCCCCCGCGGTTTTGTGATCCTGTTTTTTTGAGGATCAAGAAACCGCGTGGAAAATTAGGCAAAGCCGCGGGTCAAAATGCGGCCACGCGGCTTCGAGTGGGAAATCGAACAATAGAAGTGGGGCAAAGGGAGGTGCGACTGCGGCGCATCTCTTGTGTGAAATTGGTCTGTAATCCACTTGATTAGAGCAGAGGAACAGAAAATTGGCATTTGTGGTGAGATAAGAATCCTACGTCCCTATTCAGCCCCAGGGGGTCCATTGTTCGGAATCCGAATGAACTCAAGTTCAGCAAACTAGTACTCTCCCTTGAAACTGCCAGTCTTCGATCAGCAAGGAGCTTTGATTCTCAAAATCTTCTACGCTGAAAATCTTGTTGGTTTCTAAAATGCTTCTGGAATCAAATCTAAGAGAACCTGGTTTCCAAAAGGGCTGTGCAGGAAGCTTGAAGTTCCAAGGCTATTCAACTCAGATGACTTAAGGAACAGCTTATGTTAGGTCAGACATCTGTGAACAGATCTCTCAACAGACATCTGTGAGCTGAGCAGATCTCTCAAAAAGGAGCCACAGAGGAACCCAGTTCAGAATGAAGTCATGGCCCTGGGGTGGGGAATAACTGTTACATACTGTACTATTTCCCTAACAGAAATCCCTCTCCCTCCACACACACAAAGAAGCTGATTATTAATATTTATTGTACCTGTTGTACATATTGTTCCCAGGGGGTTTTCCCCTGCTGGGAGTAATAGTAGTCACAGAGAGGAACACTTAAGTCTCCTGTCTCAGCACATAAGCTCCACTCTAAATTGAGGCTCGTGTTGGAAAAATCTGATCATGAGTCCCCAATGTAACATAAGAACATAAGAGAAGCCAATGTTGGATAAGGCCAATGGCCCATCCAGTCCAACACTCTGTCACACAGTGGCCAAAAATACCAGGTGCCATTAGGAGGTCCAGCAGTGGGGCCAGGACACTAGAAGCCCTCCCACTGTTCCCCCCCCCCAAGCACCAAGAATACAGAGCATCACCTGCCCCAGACTGAGAGTTCCTATCTATACCTTGTGGCTAATAGCCACTGATGGACCTCTGCTCCATATCTATCTATATATCTAATAGCGAAGTGGTCCCGTGAGTGCGGATATCTAAATCCGTGCTCCGGGGCCACCTGGGGGGCAGGGAGAGGTTTGTGCACACGTGGGGCGGTCCCCACGTGTGCACAAAAATTTTTAAAAAAACCAAAATATCGGGGGGATATTTAAATTCCCCCAAAACTGAGAGAGCATTTCCTGCGCATGCGCAGGAAACGCTCTGCCGCCAGCGTCGCCGCCGCCGCCTTGGAGCCGGCCGGGCCGAGGGCGGCCGAGGGCAGGTGAGGGGGGGGACAGCCGGTCTCGCCACCGGCCTCGCTTGGGAGGGGGGGAAGCAGCCGGGCTCGCCGCCGCCTCAGAGCCAGCCGGCTGGGGCGAGGGCGGGGGGGAGCAGCCGGCCTCGCCACCGGCCTCACTTGGGAGAGGGGGGAACAGCCGTGCTCACCGCCGCCTCGAAGCCAGCCGGCCGGGGTGAGAGCGGGT
>NW_015168044.1:1598811-1610375 GCF_001447785.1 Gekko japonicus
TTCTTTCTTGTATATCTAATTCCCAACATGGCCCCCTGCGTGTGGATACTTATTTCCGCAGATCAGGGGCACATGGAGGGAAAAGAGATTATCCTGTACATTTGGGGCACCCCCCAGCTGTGCAGAAAAATTTAAAAACTTTAAAAAAGGATACTGGGGATATTGAAATCCCCCCAAAGGTACAACAGCTTTTTCTGCTCATGCGCAGAGAAAGGACTTACCAATGACAAGGAGCTTTCTCTCCCCCTCGCTCTCTGTCCTTGGAAAGGTCTGAGCACGTGACTGCCCTTAGCAACGGCTTTCCTAGCGACGAGGCCTTCGCAGGCTTTTCCGCTTTTGGGAAGCCAGGAACAAAGAGGGACGGAAAGCGGCAGGTGGCTTTATGGCTGAGCCTGCACTGGCTCTGCCTCCCAGGCACTGCTGCCAGGCTCAAAGTTAGGGGGAAAGGAGGGGAGAAAGAAGGGGGTGATTGGCTTGGGGGGGGAAGTAGGGAGATGGCTTGTGGGGGGGAGAGATCGACTTGGTGGAGGGTTGTAAAGAAAATGGAGGGATTGGCTTGGGGGGAGAAAGAAAGCGGGAGGGGGTGAGGGAAGGAAGCAAAGGTGGGGGAATGCCTCCTCCCTGCAATTTTCTTGTGGGTCCACCCTTGTGCTTATCTAATTCCCTCTTGAAGCTGTCCATGCTTGTAGCCACCATCACCTCCTGTGGCAGTGAATTCCATGTTCGGAATGCCATTTGGCCCTCAACTGGTGTGAAATGCACACTTATCTCTTCCCAAAGAAAATTACCCCAGAAAAGGCTAGCCTGAAACTTCTGTTTAGGATAATATGGAAAGGGGAGAGGCTTCCAATGCATTTATCTGAAACATCAGGAGCCTGGCTTATCAGAGACACAAGACTGAGCTGATAGCCAAAGCTGTTGTACTCTTACCTGAGGCCAGAACAGATGCTGAACATTGCAAGAGAGCGGGGGAACCCTTGGATATATCCTTGATAGAAGCAATCACTCTAAAGACAGTTTTACAAAATTACTTTTTAAGCAGTGCACCTTGCACACTTCTCCAGCTGAGCTTCTTTTTAACCAGCCTTACAAACAAGGTTTGTTAAAAACAAAAAACACCCTCATGCCCCACAAGTTTAATCTGTACCTCCAAAATAGCATTTGTAACCATCTCTGGAACTAAATCAACAAGCTGCAAAACACCATAAAGCTTACCTGAATACGTGGGGAAACAGGATACACAAACCCCCCTTTCTTATATGTATAAATCATGAAGTCATCAGGCAAAAAACTTCTGTCCATAAAAATAACAAAAGAGCATTAATAAAAGTATCAGAAAATATCTGTCTAGTAGAAACACGGAAATACTGCTGAAAGTGTCTGATATCACTAAATGGGTAGGCACTATGAATATACAAACTGCCTGCCATTATTACAGGCAAAGTATACCTGGAGGAAGAGCTCCCAGAATCAGAGCAGGAGGACAGACTGCCTTCACATTAAGGGTGTTGCCAAGTCCCATGGATTATCCCTTCCCCCACCAAAAAAGGCTAACACCATTTTTAAATGACTGTGTTTTATTTTGTTGCTTCCTTTACAGTGCGATCCTTATAATACTTTCCTGGGAGTAAGTCCCATTAAATAGACCTGATTAGGATTCTGGGTAGCCCTGTTTAGGATTGCTTCCTTTATCTCTTGATAAGGAAAGGGCTAGAGATTTCTGGCCTTTCTGCAATCACAACTTACTGCAGAGTATCTGAACGGTCAAACCTTTAAACTTGACTTTGGATTTCTGTGCCTGTCATCTGTACCAGTCTTACACCATCTGGTGTATTTATTCTGAAGCTACAAAACGGCCCCACACTTTTCTATATCGGAGTGAAACATCAAATTCAGATTCAGACACCTTTAATAGCATAATAATATAGAAAAGACACGTTTAGTTCCAGCAAATAATTTAGACAATAAAAGTGTATATATTATGTAAAATATCTGTGTCTAAGTGCAACTGATTCTGCTAAGAATTTCGCAACCATATTTGTGGTCTCAGTATTAGCATCATTAAGGAAATGTTGAACAGTTCTAGATTTATTAGAAAATAAGCATGGCCAAAGGGGTAAAAATTTCATACGTGAGGACTGAGGATGTGTGCAGTTGGCAGTCCAGAATAATATGAGAAATTGAATCTGGGACCATATTGGAACATTTGCAGAGCATTTCTTGAGGGGGGATGTTGTCAAATCAACCCCACAACATGTTTGAGGGAAAGACGTTCAGCTAAAGGCTCTACGATGGGAGGGAAGGCTGAGATTGTGTAAATAATGGGCCATTTGGCCATGTTGGATTGAAAGGTTAAGATGAGCTTGTGAATAAATGTGTGGTTGTATGCAATTCTAAGTCAAACAGTCTTTGTCTGATAGATCGAAAAATCAAGGTTTTGTCCATTTGGAGAAAATAATTAGTCGAAAAGCCTATTTGATTAATTTTTTCCTCTATTTTTAGAAACCAGGAGGGACTGTGTACATCGTTTTTTAAGCGTGAGATTAGAGAGTTTGGAGAGGCTCGGAAATGAATTTTGAGCCAGTATTTAAAGGTTAATAGCCAGCCTTTTGATTGAATGAGATGTTGATGCAATTCTAGACATAGTGCCGAGTGTGGCACACATCTAGGGACACCTAAGAGTTGGTGGGAAAAAATTGCTTGAGTGCACTCAAACTCATTATTAAGTGCACTTATCCATACCGGGCAACCAAAGAGTACTTGAGGAAGCACTTTAGTTTAGTAAATTTTTATTGCTGAAGGGATGTATTGGTTTCCATTAATAAAGACAAATTGTTTAAGTTGGGAGATAGATTGCTTCGCCTGGGAAATTGATCTGGTTCTCTGTGTTGTCCAGTTTCAGTTATGCTGAAATGTTACCCCTAAATATTTGAACGTTTTGACCTATTCGACTTCTATATTGCTGATTTTCCATTTGCTTGAGCATCAGCTTTTTGAGAATACTAATACTTTAGATTTAGTATATTTAATGGTTAGTGCATTATCTTGACAATATTTATGGAAATGCTATGTCTCTTATGAGGCCGACTTTTGTACATGAAAGGATTGTGGTGTCATCTGCATAAAGAAGAAGAGGGGTTGCACAGGATCCCAATTTGGGTGGGTGGCCATTGATGAGTTCCAGATATGAAGCTAAGTCATTTAAAAATAAATTAAAAAGAAGGGGAGCTAGTATACAGCCTTGTTTTACTCCTTTTTGTAATGGAATCTTTGCTGTCAGATGTCCCCTTTCTGTATATTTTACTTGACAGAAGGTGGATGAGTGGAGTTTTTAAATCAGAAATAGGAGGCGGGGGTCTATCTTCATTAGTTCTAACTTTTTCCAGAGTAGGTGTCTAGAGACCGAGTCAAATATGCCTTTCAGGTCAATGAAAGCTGTATAAAGTTTTTTTGTGCCAGACTTCATATATTTGTTGGCTAAAAAAGATAGCAAAAAACAGTGGTTGGAACTGCCTTTAGAGAACCCAATTTGTTCAGGACAAATGATTTGTTGTGTAACGGCCCGGGCTTTTAGGCGCCTTTCTAAGTATTTGGCATAAAGTTTGCCAATTACTGAAAGGAGACTAATTGGCCAATAATTTTTTGGACAGTCAGGATCACCTTTAAAAAAAATAGGAATGAAAAGTGAATTCAGCCAGGATTGCGGCATTATTCCATGTTGATTGATTTGAGTGAACAAGTTGGCAAGTGGAGGGACCCACCACTGAGGATGTTTTATAAGTACTTTGGCAGGGATTCCATCCGGTCCAGGAGATTTACCTGTTTTAAATTCAGAAATTAGATTGAGCAGTTCATCTGCTTCTACTGGAGGCCAATTAGGGACATTGTCTGGCATGGTATATTCCCAATCTGTTAGAGAGGCTGCAGGGTCAGCAAAAATCATATTATAGTAGTTGACCCAGGACTCAGGAGTGATATTTGTACTAGGGAGTTCTATCCTATTGTACTTGCATGCATTAACTACCTGCCAAAATGCTCTATTATTAGATTTTAAGGTTAAAAGTAGATTGGCGCACTTTCTTTGATAAAATTGTTTCTTTTTATTTTGTATAAACTCTTGATAGAAATTACCTTGGTTACGTAAATTGATACGCATTTCTGAGTTGGTGTGGTGGGCAGTGTCCACTTTTTTAAAAAAATTAAGCAATTGCCCCTCTGCAACCGCACAGTAGTGTCCAGCAAGCACCTTTCATTTAAATCCTCATAGTTCAATATTTGCATGTGCCTTTTAGCCTTAGTACTGAATGATAGGGAAAGGGGGAAAGCGCACTGACCAGACTTGTCCTGAAATTGATAAGGAGCTGAGAAGCCCCGTTTTCCACTAGGGGAGAGGGCAGCTCTGGTGTGCATGTGTTGGGAGTCCCTCTGCCTTTGGAAAAGTGAAGCTGCTGCTTGATTGTCAGTAACTTCCAGTTATCAGCAAACAGCCCCCCTTCCTACACACACAGCTATCCCCTCTCGGTCTCCTACCTCCTCCTCCTTTCTAAGCAGCCTGCCTGTTCTCTTCCTCGCTCTTCCCTATCTGAGAAGCAGAGGTGCGGAAGCCAGGCTAAAGATCTCTCCTTTAAGGTTCAGAGGATGGGTTTGTCCAGGCTTATGATGAGTGTTTGTGGGGAGGGAATCCCCCCCCCTTTCCCCAGGGCAGTGGGATAAGGCAGCACAGAGCTGAATGGCTCCCCACAAGCACAGCGATGCCGATGGCTCCCTGCAAGTTCAGCTGTGCACTGCCTTCTCCTGCCAGCTGATTTAGACTTGGTGGGCTCTGTTGAGCTGTCTGGTTTAAACTGGCCTGCCCAGCAGAGCCCCAGACGATCCTACAGGGAGAATTCTCCCCACAAGATTGGCGTCTGCACACACACACACAAACCACCACCTCAGCCTTTCCCTGTGAATACATTTTTAAACAAGAGAACCCAATTTAGTAAAAAACTGATTTTGCTAATCTCATTCTGCTTGTAAAAAACCCAAACCCTTTACCTGATGGAAAAAGTAAGTACTGATGAAGAGGGGAAGATGACAGGAGGCGCAGAGTGCGCAGAATGGCCTTGATGTTGGTGAGGAGTGACTTCTGAGGGGGGGGAAGGGAGGGGGGAAATCCAAGGGAAACTGTACACTTTTGAATTACTGCTGGCTTGGAAGAGGAGCAAGGGGGGAAATCATCACAAAATCACTTTCAGGAAAGCCTGGGAATCAGCGAACAGAAAGTGAACTGAGAGCTGAAGGGGTGAAAATCAATGCAGAACTAAAAAAAACCCTGATGGACATGCAAGGTGAAAGTGGGGGGGGGGATGCAGAATGGAAAAGATACCATGATTGGGAGGGGGTGGGTGCTGTGAAGGCAAGGGAAACCACCGGTGCATAAAAGGCCTTAGTTAAGAAATAAAAGCTGGAATTCAGACTACCCAATAAAGTAGACAGATTGCTATAATGTTATAACACTGCAACAATATTTTAATTATCAATTGCTTAAAAACCTGAAAAAGCTCCTGGCTGGTAGTGAGGGGGGACTGAGGCGGGGAAAATGCAGGGAAACAGACCATATTGAAGCCCCGTTGCCACTGCACTGTTTCAGGTAGGCGCAGCAACAGGGAAACCACACAAGCCCCATGGAAAACAGGTAGTATCTACATTCCATACAGCTTTTGTTATTACAATTGCTGTTTCATTTCATGAATTATCACATTTTTGTCATAACTAATTTGGGATGGCTTACTTGTTGCCCACTGTAATTTGCAAGATAAAAATATAGTCCTTTTGAATTATTTTCTATCAGTTGCTTATGGCTGATACGGAAATAAAATCAGATGGTGTTTTATTCTTAATTTTTTCCCCTAATTTTTTAAAATTGTGTACCACTTTGTGGACTTTATAGAGCAGCCAAAAAGTTCTCCATATATATGAAATTAAAAGGGTGCATGCAAGTTAACTCTGAAGAGGGCATGAAATCTGTTCCCATTCATTGCTGTCAAACTATCCCTTTTCTGCATATCCCTTTCTACATTTTATTTTGTGGTCACTCTACAGTGTGACAGAATGATGGGCGAATACCACTGAAGATTAGGAACTAGCTTTTTCATACATGGATAACTGAAAAAATGCTGACTCCATGTTGGGTCCAGCATTTTGGAGGCACTCTCAGTCAGCTTGCTTAACCTGGAAGAAGCAGGGTAAGCAGATTGAAAATTATCACACAAGTGCCTCTAATCTTCTTGGGGACTATGGGAAAAATGAGAAGAACAGCACTGTAGAGTCTGTGGCAAACTGTTCACCAGTCTCAGTGCTCCAATAAATGGCCAATCTCACCATACTCTAGAGCCAGCCCTGTGCTTATAGTAAAACTGAAATCAGATGCTACTTAGTAAATGTCAGAAGCTATTAATATTGATAAATGTTTTCGCTCAGAAGACTTGCTCTGCTACTGAACCATTATTATAAGTTATTGTGAATATTTGTAGAAATAACAGCCAAAAGACTAGGAACCAGAAGCTACTTACTGTCGCTTCAGATGCACTGTGTATATCTTCTGTTCTATAGGTATATTATAGGATACTGTGCTCTGGACCATTCCAAACCATACAGAGAAAAAGACAATTGACAAAAACAGCATTTAGAAACCGTATTTCTACATGTTACATGCATGTTCTACATTTTAAGTGAATTAATTGGTGGTGGTAGTGGTAGCACCTCTCACAATGATTGCCTAAGCAGCCCTAATGTCACAAAGAGATGCAGCAGGCAGAAACTTCGCTGGCCATTAACTGAGTGCCTGTACCCTACAGAGTGCCTGTACCGATCATAGATTAACTAAAAGCAAAAGTAAAAGAAAAGAAGGGACACAGTTTTGAAAAAGAGGAGGCAGGGGTCTGAGAAGAAGACTACCAAAAAAGAATCAGCCAGGGAAATTTAGGAAACAAGTGATGGACTTGGAAGTGTTCCAATAGAATGAGGAAAAGAGAAGAAAGCCAGAGACAGACATTTCAGTGGAGAAGAAAAATGGGAGAAAGAAAATAAATGATCATAGATTAACTAGAAATAACCAAGTAGTTGCCTCTAGGCCATTAGTTAAACGTTCTCATCCTGAGCAGAAACTGTGTAAGTAGCATCAGAGCATTTGGAAGAATTAACTGTTGGGCACCCGGGAGAGATGAGAACTTTAGATGCAATTTAGTGCATCCTTCAGTGGGTGAGGGAGTGGAGGTGGACAAGAGAGTGAAGGCAACAGAGTTGGAAGGGGAGTGTGTGCAAAACTAGTCTTTCCTATATCTCAGGAAGGGAAAGTTGAGGGAGAGGTTCTACTATCTCACATCACCCTGGTCTCCTCAGTGGCAACCTTATTTCCTTATCCAGGAAATATCAATTGCTTTAGGAATTTTAGGAATTCCCATCCTCAGAGAAAATGCCCTCCTTTTTCCAGCGCTTGGTACTGTTTTGTACTTTATGCTATGGGATGGGTACCACTGAAGCTGAGTCCTTTTAACTAGTGAAAGAGTGAAGCATGCTTCCTGTTCTAATTCACGAATAAACTACACCTTGGGAAACAACATTTCATCTATTGCTCAGGTGAACCTAGTTCCTACATAAAATTTTGAAAATGGGATTCCAATTCCCAAGCTACTTAAAAGGATTTTAAATGTAACCAATTTCATTTTAAATAATAAAGTGTTCCTTCTATAACACAAGTTTTCAAAGAATGACATTTCTTAATTGCAAATACCGTATCTTCTGCTAGGTCATCTTCAGTTAGATTAGCTGGTATCCTCTGTGGGTAAGTGATATGTAAAAATGTTTGACAATCTAGAGCAGAAAAATAATACAAGATTTGTTGTCATTTATATTACGAATTATATGCTACATGGCTGGAATATTTCCACATAAAGGGACTCTCAGGTGCCAAGATGGACAGATCACGGACAGAGCCTACCAGTGACAGGATAGTTTGGATGTTTGACAGATTCCTATGTACAATTTGGTATAAAGCAGCTGCTACACACTGACCAATCTATGTATGATACACTGACTGCAGGAATCACATACATCTCTCAAAATGTGAGATAACACCAGGATGCAAATTAGGGCTGCCACCCTCCAGGTGGAGCAAGGACGAGAGATCACAGGACAGGCTGAACTTCATAAGGAAAAACAACCATGATGTGATAACGAAACCTTGTTAGAGAAAAATATATCTTCTTTAATTATCCAGTGAATAACAAATCAAAAGTAAATTGGCCTCAAGACCTTTCGTATAATGGTACAGCACTCAATGGACCTGTTTTACTCAAGGTTTCATCAGATGAGACCTTACACCTTTCGTATTTTTTCTACTCCCTCTTCCTTTCTGGCTTATATCACTCGGTTATGTGAAAAGCGGCTATGTGCTGCACCCTCCAGGTGGAGGCTGGAGATCTGCTGGAATTACAACTGATCTCCAGACTACATAAATCACTTATTTAAAACATTTAGTCCACTTCCCCTGAAAAAAATAGCTGTTTTGGAAGTGGACCACACCAAGGCCCCTCCCCTCCCTAAATCCCACTTTCCCAGGCTCCACCCTCAAACGTCCAGGTATTTCTGAACAGAGTTGGCAACCCTTAGAAAATCCATCTATTTTGAATAAAATGGCCAACTGGACAAAGAAAAAAGATGTCTTCTCCCTTTAACAGGTTTATATAGTGGAAACGGTCAGTTAGAATTTTTCTTGGCATGCAGTTAAATAACATCTACTGATAACTGCATCCAAATTAAACTCCTATTAAAGTGGTCCAGTTAAAAAGTAGGTACCCTCTGTTCTCATTTCGAAAGTGCACTTGAAGCGAGCCCCCCTGTCCACTCTTAAGAAGTGCCTGAAGGATTCCATGCAAACGCATCCTCCAAATATTACTGTTAGGAGCTTTCTGGAGAAGTAGTAGCCTGTAATAACAACTATTAAGTGGTGCTTATTTGTTTTCAAGGGGGAACGAAGGCTTGGCAACAGGAAGGTAAAATAACCAGCGGGTTACAGGCTGCGGGGAGCCCCCTTGGCGCCGTAGAAACGGGCGGGGGCATCCCTGAAACGGCACCCCGAGTGTTAACGGAAGGACAAAGATCATGGAGGAGGCGGGCCAGCAGCAGCGCAGTCTGTTGTCGTCACCCTCCTCCTCCTCGCACTCACCAAGGCTCAAAAAGAGGCCGGCGCTGAGGAGGAGCAACGCCGGGCGGGACCTCATAGCGTCTTCTCGGCTCCTCGCCGGCTTCAGCCTCTTGCTTAACGGTCCCGCCTGGAACGACGGCCGGAACCTGGGCAATGGCTATGGGGAGAGACGCGGAGCAAGCCTGGCCTTGTGCGATTGAGAAATGAGCCTCTGCAGAGCAGGAAAAAGAGGCTGGGCTGGGTTCCCAACTCGGCATGTTGGAGACCTCGCAACGGAGAGCTGGAGTTAGGTGAAGACATTCTCAGCCCGAGGAAGTCGGAGGGAAACTGGATTTCTTTTGGGGACCCCGCCTGTCCCCCTCACAAGGACGCTTTGCAGTCGCCTCTGCTTGTTTACTCTCGAAGAAAGCACCGCTGAGCTCCAAGGTGACTGCGTAGGGATTACAGTTTTACAGCCTTTGCACCATTTACTCTTTAAGCAAATCCTGCAGAGCTCAGAGGACGTGATGCAACAATTGACACACTAAGGCTGGCAGCGTGTTTCAAACACCCCAAACTCTTGTGTGTAAATGCGAAGGGGAGTCTCACGTCCTCGGATCACACATAACCCTTCGCAGTGCAGCAGGGCAGAGCAGCTGAGGTTTGTGAGATAGTTCCCTGCGGTGGTCAGCCGTGTTGGTCTGAAGCAGCAGCAGCAGTAACGACTTCGGATCACACATAACCCTTCGCAGGGCGGAGCAGCTGAGGTTTGTGAGATAGTTCCAGGCGGTGGTCAGCCGTGTTGGTCTGAAGCAGTAGAACAAATGTAGAGTCCAGTGGCACCTTTAAGACCAACAAAAGTTTATTCAAGGTATGAGCTTTCGTATGTGAGGCACACTTTTTCAAATACTTTTTCAGATTTGAAAAAGTGTGCCTCGCATAGGAAAGCTCATACCTTGAATAAACTTTTGTCAGTCTTGAAGGTGCCACTGGACTCTACATTTGTTCTACTGACCTTTGTGCGGTTTGTTAAAGCAGATACAGCTGAGATAACTGGGCTTCTTTTGTATAGGGATCTTGATTCTGCTGGAATGTGCCCCGCAAGAGCTATATGCAACATCAACTGAACATTTGCATTAAACATTAAAGAAGCCAGTCCTAAAAATGCCAATCAGCCAAGCTTCAGAATAAGAAATACTTGGTAGAATGGAGTTTCCTTTATAACGGGATTTAGGGATTTGTTCATGGTTATAAAAGGAGTCAAAATTTATTCCAGCATGAACCCTTCTGAGTCAGAGCTCACCTCATCAAATGTGTTGGAGTCAATAAACTGGAATAAATTTTGGTGGGTAGCACTGGAGAGGGTGGCTACTTTTAAGTTTTTGGGAATGACTATTGAGCAAAACTTGACCTGGAGTGCTAACACCATGGCTCTGGTGAAGAAGGCCCAGCAGAGGCTCTTTTTTCTCAGACTTTTAAAGAAAAATAATTTGAGTGGGAAAACATTGATGTCCTCCTATCGCTGCTTAATAGAGAGCATTTTAACATACTGTGTCTGTGCCTGGTTTGCCAGTTGTACGGCTGTGGATAGGAGAGCACTCCAGAGAGTTATCATCACAGCCCAGAAGATCATTGGCTGCCCCCTCCCATTCCTGGAGGAATTGTATAGTTCTCGATGTTTGAAAAAAGCAAAGAACATTCTGCAGGATTTGTCACACCCTGGACATTCCCTGTTTGAACTGCTGCCTTCGGGCAGAAGATATAGGACAATTAAAACAAGGACAAACAGATTAAAAAATAGTTTTTATTCGAGAGCTATTACTGCTTTAAATGCTGTATGAAATTGGAATTTGGGTGACATTAGTGTTGCTATGTGAACCTTAAGGGAGTTATGAGATAGTTGTGAATGGTTGTGTGAGTGTATATGAATATTGTTGTAGATCACCAAAATGATTGCATCTTAATTTCATTGTACTATGTACAATGACAATAAAGTATATTACTATTACTACTATTAGTCTGAAGCAGCAGAACAAAGTTTGAGTCCAGTGGCACCTTTAAGACCAACAAAGTTTTGTTTTGGCTATAAGCTTTCGTGTGAAAGCTTACACCCAGAATAAAACTTTGTTGGTCTTAAAGGTGCCAGTGGGCTCAAACTTCGGAATAAATGTTAGTCTTTAAAGTGTCACTGGATTATTATTGCTGCTTAAGCCTAACATAGCACTATGTAACACTTTTGGCCTAACCAACTTCACAAGATTGTGAGGAGAGGAGATGCAGGTTGCTTTGTGCTCCCACTGGGGAGAAAGGCAGGGTATAATTTAAGTAAATACTAAAATATAATTTTTATTTTATTTATTGGGATTTTTACCCCACCCTCCCTGCAAAGCGAGTTCAG
>NW_015168044.1:1610624-1612913 GCF_001447785.1 Gekko japonicus
CCCTGATCTCCTCTGGGAGCTCGTTCCACCAGGTAGGGGCCACAGCCGAAAAGGACCTGGCCCTAGTCACGGTGAGCCCTGCCTCCCGGGGGCCTGGAACCACCAGGCGATGTTGTGCCCTGGACCGAAGTGCTCTTGGGGGTATATGTGGGGAAAGGCAGTCCCTCAGGTAAGTCGGACCCTGGCTATATAGGGCTTTAAAGGTAAGAACCAGCACTTTGAAACGGATTCGGTATGCTATTGGCAGCCAGTGCAGCGCTTTCAGCCCAGGCTGGATGCGCTCCCAGTTGGGGAGATCCATCATCAGCCTGGCTGCCGCATTCTGCACTAGCTGCAGCTTCCGGATCTGCACCAAAGGCAGCCCCATATACAGAGCGTTACAGTAGTCTAACCTCGAGGTGACCGTTGCATGGATCACTGTAGCCAGGTCATCGCGACCGAGGAAGGGAATCAACTGCTGAATCAGCCTAAGATGATAAAATGCTGATCCGGCAGTGGCTGCCACCTGGGCCTCTATAGTTAAGGAGGGATCCAGGAGCACTCCCAAACTTCTAACCTCCGATGCTGGCACCAACGGCGCCCCATCGAAGGTCGGGAGAGGGAGCCCCAACCCCGGTCCGCTCAGGCACAGGACCTCTGTCTTTGCTGGGTTTAGTTTCAGCCGGCTCAGCCTGAGCCACCCAGCCACGGCCTGTTACACCCGGTTCAGATCTTCTGGGTCGGAGCCCGACCGGCTGCCCAACATCAGAAAGAGCTGGGTGTCATCAGCATATTGATGGCAACCCAGCCCAAACCTCCTGGCAATCTGGGCGAGGGGGCGCATGTAGATGACTGCCCCCTGAGGCACACAAGTTTCCCATCCCTTTCTTCCACAAAAGACACTCACATCTGAAATCTGAGGACAGAAAGTCTGCCTCAAGAGTTCTTATGGACAAAGGATGTCACAGAGCATGTGCTTTGTATGCTAAAGATCAGGTTCAATCCCTCTGGAAGCAAGGTCTATGAGAAAGCTGCTGCCAGTCAGAATAGACATTATTAGGCTAGGTAGACCACTGATTTAACTCAATATGATAGCTTTGTATGCTTAAGGACCACACAGCAGCTAGGAAGGCAAAGGGAGAAAGGAAAATCCCCTACCTTCTATCAGCAACTCACCATGTGTTCTCCACTCCTTGCTTCAGCCCAGCTGACCTAAGAGTCTCCCCTCTGCCATTGGCTGAACTGCTGGCACCTTGGAGGCAGCCTGAATGATTCTTGACAGGGGCCAGATGGGGCAATTGACAAATCTTGGGGTGAGGGGCATTTGGGACTCTTAAGCAGCACCCTTTCCCTGCCCCCTTGCAATAGCTTCTGACAGGCAGCGGTGGTGTTTTTTACTCTCCTGTCTGAGCATAAAAATCTGGTATTCTTGCTTTCTCCCATGCACCCTTTAAAAAAAGGCATAGATTCAATGAGAAACAGAATTTAACATTAATGAGTTAACTAATGGTCATCAGACACAAGAGTATCATTGAATGTACGCCGAAGATCTGTGTATTGCATGCATATATCTTAAATATTCATCTACAAATAAAGCTCTTACCTGGAGTGTTTTTTTAAAATTTCCTTTTTAACTTTTGGCTTAGGGAACGTTTGATGATAATGTTTCATACTTGGTGGGCGGTAATGGAAGGTTGAGAATCTCTGGAGGAGAAAAGTTTCCATCTAGCTACCTCTATCTGCTGGAATTCCCTAAACATCACAGAGCTTTCACCTTTGCCCAACTTAACGTGCCTTGCTCGATGGGAGATATGCACATATCCTGTGTGTGAAACGTCTCTGTCCTTGTCAATCCAGTTTGATAGAAACAGTTGAGCATGTCCTCCTATATCGCCAGTTTTACCAGAACATTCGGATTTTGTATATCACTCCAATTATGTCCAAAATCCAGGCAGATCCAATCAATTTTATGTTTTACTGCTTCTGACTGACCGTTATGATGAAATTACTATAAAGGTAACAAAATTCTGTGCTTTGGCATATTCAGTCAGGCAGAAGAATATCCTCTTGTTTTAACAGATTTTATTCTAGCAAATGCATATAAATGTATATTTTTTGTCATGCCCAGCATGACCAGAACAAATTTTATCTTGGCAAATATGCTGTTCTATTTAGTACTAGGAGTAAGGGCCATTGTGGGAAGAAATACAATGAGTTCTAGAAGGAAGCTCTAGGTGAGTGTCCCGGCTGTGGCTGGTGGGATGGCAGAGGGAAGGGGAAAATAGAGGGAGGCAAACCATGGTTATTTCC
>NW_015168044.1:1613650-1655295 GCF_001447785.1 Gekko japonicus
GTAACTTCCAGGAACCATTGGCACAACATACAGGAAAGCTTTCTGCTTCTGGGTGTGTGTCTAGCTGGCATCCTTTTTGGGTTACCACACAGTTCGGTCCCTATTTGCACATTGCTTGCACAGTCCATTTTATCACTTATGGGTTATAAAGTCCATAAGAGCACATTAACTGCCTTGCAGGGCAACATTGGCAGAAGGAAGGGGAAAATAGAGGGAGGCAAGCCATGTTTATTTCCTTCTGCTTAGCTATAAGGCAGGGCTGTCTCAAGTAATTTTGCTCCCCAAGTGGATAGTATGGGAGGACAGCCTCATGGCAATAGGTATGGTTCCCTCCACCCCGACTTATGTTGTTGGGGCTCTGCAGTGACAGCTAAGGTAGAAAAGCATCTCCTCCTATGCCATGTCTTCTAGGTTCCAAGGGTCTGGAAAGCAGTTCCATAGCCAGTTACAGGGTTGCCAACTCTGGGTTGGGAAATACGTGGAGATTTGGGGGGGTGGAGCCTGGGGAGGGCAGGGTTTGGGGTGGGGAGGGACTTCAGCAGGGTATAATGCCATAGAGTCCACTGCCCAAAGTAGCCATTGTCTCCAGGAGAACTGATCTTTGTCATCTGGAGGTCAGTTGTAATAGCTGGGAAATTTTCTGTAGGGGAAATGATGTGCTGTGGTTGGGGAACATGGTGATTTCTGGGAGATCTCCAGGTCTCACAGGGAGATTGGCAACTCCAGTGGCAATTTAAGGGAAGATTGGGAGGTGTATTTACCTCAGGACACATTCAGTGACTCCCAACAGGAAACTGTTTAGAATGTTAGAGGCAAAGGTGAATCAGGCCACATATGCAAACGACCTCTTGTGTTCCGACTGGGTATTTAGGGGGAGAGGAACAGCATACTGTTTAGAATGTTGGAGGCAAAACTCAGGCAACGCAGCCAGTGGATAGGGACAGCTTCTGAGTGACACATCATGGCGCCAACTGATTTAGGAGCATGTGGAATGTTCAGAAAGTGCCACCCCACTACTCAATTATATATAAGGAGAGAGGAGAGATATTCTGACACCTAGTAATGTCTATGTCGTTTGATGGGTGTGATCTCGGATTGAGTAGAAAAAGTACAGATCTAGGAAGAGGGACTGTTCCAGAACAGTAAGAAGACCAAAAGAAAAAGAAGGCTGAAAACTGGAAAAGAAAATGGACAGAGACAAGTGATCTGTATGGCAAGACCCACAGGGAGATGTAAGTTTATATAATGGTCTAAAATAAACAGCAATAGGATTCTGGCACAATAGTTCAAGTATTTTATTATTGCAAATGCAGACATATATATGAATATATACAAACACCATTAAAGACTTTTTGGCAAGAATTATGGAGAAATTTACCAAATTACTTTATGCCAAACAAATAGTACTAAATGGGAATGTCTTAACATAATTTAGTATTTTTTTAACTCACTGAAGCTAGTGCAGCAGATGTGTCTTTCTTAACCGTCATTACCAATTATGAACAAACATTATACTATCTACGTATAGGCACCAGGATGTCCCATCACCTCAGCAAATATCAATCTACCCCTCCTGGTCTAAAGAAATCTTTTTAGCAGATATAATTTAAAAATCTGGCTTAATCAATGGTGCAAAGATTGCTTGCAGTTCAATCCAAAAGATTTAGCCAATGTAAACATCCTGACTGACACAAAAAAGCAACACTTTTCAAAAGATATGTATACCGGATACTTCAGCAGGCTGCTAGAGGTTAAAGTGCTCATAACATTTTCAAGGGCATTGCATAAAAATTGATTTTGCACCAATACTGATGCTCTCATACATTACAGTAAGTGTGCAGAGTTAGAGAACGTGGTTAGCCAGAGACTGTTCATACTACCCATCAGGTTAATGTACTCAGTCATCAGCTGTTACATCCACACCACACATTTACTGTAACATACCTAAAAAAAAATTAACAGTAGTATCTGCTTGTCTTGGCATGGACTGCTGAAGGCCACATGGAAAATCTATGGTAAACTGAAAGGCTGCTGTGAATTTGCATACTTTAGTTTCATGTCATTAGCACTGTTTGCATAGCATTTTTGTGAACCTGGTCAATGCCAAACTGTAGTTGGGAAACACACGGAAGCCCTACAGTAGTCTCATTCTGAAGAGGCTATCCTCAAAAATGAAAAATATAAAACAGCTCTGGAAAAAGTCTTGTTACACAGACACCGAAGTCATGGGAACTGACTTGCAATGAATTTGTGCTTCTTTTTATTTGTTCTCGCATTTCCAGTTTTTAGCACTGGTTGTCATCACATTTTTAAGCATTCCTCTGCAAATGAGGGATAGATACTTATTTCAAAATTTTAAAGCTAGAATGCTTTGGATTCTAGCAAGTTCATGGGAGCTGAATACAAATGCCTTGTGAGCCTACCCCACCCCCACCTAGACCTACAGAAGGTGACTTTCTCGTACCTTAATTCTGATAAATGATTAGTGGTAAATTAGAAGAATTTGTTGTGCTTCTATTTGTTAACAAAAACATTAAGTTAAACTTCCCTAACCTCCTTTATTATCTACAGTTTAGTGTCAGCCAGCATACAGTTAAAATTGTCTTCGTTTTTAAAAGTACGTTAATACTATAAAGATGCACACTGCCTCACACACCATTAAAACCTGTGCACGCACATTAAACAACACATTTCGTCTTCTTTTGAGAAGCAGACTAATTTTTCTTAGCACTTCAACATGTGCCTTTTAGACATGTGCACAGAAATAACAAAATCTGGTCGCCACAAAACAAACATTTGAAGAATTTTATGTTGCCTTTGGGAATGTATTGGCCCAGTTTCATTTGCAGTTTTTAATGCAGGCCTTTACAGTCACTATGAGTGAAGAGTGATGTTACATTAAAAGACAAGTCATAGCAGGTCCCTCAGCTACAGTGCAAACCTGGCTTCCAATCTGAATGACACATATTCCAACCAATCAAATGGTGGCTCCATCATCAGTCTTGTGCCTCCTCCCCATGCTTCAGCTGGACTGCCCACTATTTTATTTGCTGAGATGATTAATTCAAAAAGGAAACTGTTTCCTTAAAAGTGCAAAACGTCTCTGGAGATATTGAGGGTACGTATCTTGGTGGCATAATGAGTACCAGTATCTTGGTGGCATAAGGAGTACCAGCCAATCAGCACTGTCCACAACCAGCTTCTGCTTTGAATCTGCAGTACTGTTTGTTCTGAAGCTTGACCCTTTCAACAAAAGTAAATTTGGATTAAATTCAATTAGGGCGTTTCCAAATTGTGGCTCTAAAGATGTGCCCTTCTTCATCAAATTGTTATTCTTTGTGAGCAGACCGGGGGTGGGGGCAACCTTATAACAAGCACATTGTGTATACATTTAATCATAAAAGGGAAGAGATAGTTACACCCAAAATGTTTCAGACTGATCCACTTTCAAGTGGTCCAGCCTACCGCAGTTCGTACAGACAGTCTTCACAGGCTTGCTCGTTTCAGTTTCTGCAGCTTTGGTAGAGGTATTTGCTTGATAAGTTTACATTCCTTGGTTTTGCATTTCGTTTTTTTTTTCCTTATCCAGTGCTGAGGGAGAAGGAAGAGTTACAAGGGCCACTTGATGCAAGACTGATAAAGCTCCATCTTGGCAAACAGGGCAGCTTGTGAAAGAAAACGGAAAGTTATTTAGGGGGCAATGGTGCCGGCCGAGAAGGGTAGAGGTGTTCCTGAGGTGCCTTTTTCAGCACTGGGGGTGGAGGCCTGCAAGGAAAATGGAGAGTTGTTTTACTATCAAGCAACTGACACTCAATTAAAACATTCCCATTGATTAATCATATGCCTTTTAAATGATTAATCAACTACATTAAAATAAATTATTACCAAGGTCAGTTCATATTTTCTGTTATTCATCCCTGGTAAACCCACTATGGCCTATTTTGCCTTCCAGGAAGAGGTTGAGAATGCCTTTTCAAAATGCTGCTGATCCAAACATAAATGCACAATAATTGTGATTTGAGGGATTTCATGTCTTTCCCCCAAGTTTCCAAAGAAGGTCAATCCCTTCAATGAGGTGTAGATGGATCTTGACTGTAGCACTCATGCATGTAAATGGACATGCATGAACACTAGGGCACCGTCTTGCATTGCTGTTTTTGACACTGTAAAGCGCCTGAGGGTACAAATTCTACCAAAAGGCAAGTCTAGTTAACTTTTTTTTTATTGCAAAAATAAAATCTAGTGCATGGGCTGTTATTTCAACTGCTGTAGCTGGTGAGATTTATTATGAACATCTAGATATAATCAAATATTATACAAACAATTATGTTTTCCAGATACAGCTGCCTAAGACAACATTCTTTTAGCTTTTCAATCATGTGATTTGATTGTAGCTGAAGTTGTCTGAACACAAAATGCCAGTGCCCTAGCTTCTCTTCTCCACCACACCACTGCCACCGCTGCCACCAATGCTCGTTCCATCTGAGGACCATCAGACAAGCTTCCCTCAGAAGTGGCCACTGCTTAAACTCCCTCCCACCATGTGCCTCTTAAGAACTGACAAGCAAGTGGATGGCTGCTGTTGCTCTTCCTTATTGCCCTAATCACTACCCACCTGCTCTTTCTCTCAGAAGGCGAGAGACAGTAGACAGTAACAGCCAAGAGGAGTAGTAGCACAAGACTCCAACTGACAGTGGGCCCTGTGCTGGGCCTTGCCAGTTGTTGGCATAGGCCCTGATCACTAACCACCACCATCTCATAACATTGCTGAATATGTTCTGTAACAAGTACAAGATCCATACAAGATTAAACATTCTCAAGTCTTTGAGAAATAAAACAATTATGGCTAGCTTATAAATACTACCACTCACTGTTAGAAAATATGCCATTTTTCTTCTTTTTCATGGCCTATTATAGTTGCAAACCAGAACAGAAATAGATAATACATTTAAAAATAGCCTCAAAACAATATATAAGTGTGCCCAAGAAATTGCATAAAGGAACTGTATATATGTACATCAACTTCTTCTCCTGCCAGGCTTACATGATAATTGCACCTCTCTCTCTCACACTCTTAAAATGGCAGCCAAGATCTTGCACTGTAGCCTCACAAGATCTTGGTTTTTCTTCCTGTAAGCTACTGCCTGGATCACCTGGTGGTTCCTCTGTCACCATTTCCCTTCTCTCATCACCTCTACCATCACAATGGCTCCTCCAACTGGCATGGCTGGCAGTGATGCTTTCCAGCTACTGATGCGGTCTCTGAAAGTTTATGGGGTTGCTAAGCAACCCTTAAAATGGCAGCCAAGATCTTGCACTGTAGCCTCACAAGATCTTGGTTTTTCTTCCTGTTAGCTCCCTTATAAAAGTTTTTAAAATTCCCATCAACTTTTTTTCCCATTTCTGGACTTCAGTGCAAACCTGGGGGCTGTCCCAGATTCTTACAAACATTGATCCAGTCTGTACCTGGTCCCAGTGTGTGGATTTTTCAGTCCACATTCAGTGGGCCAGGTTCAGAATTAGATATATGATTTGTAACATTCAAATATAACATGCAGACATTGTGAAAGAAGAAAAAGGCATTTGGATATCACCTTGGGATGTTGTAACAACTGAAGATGCCATGTGAAAACATGGTGGCAGTGGCCACCAGGAAACGCCAAAGTTATATCCAACTCCTGCTTTCCTCCAGTGTTCACATGCTTCACCCCCTCTTACCATGCCAAAAGGAATGGAGAGGTAAGGGGCAAGCAGGAAGACTGGGTGAATGACAAGAAACTGAGGTGAGGTAGCAACAGTCGAGGGGAGTAGGTGAGGGATGGAAAGCAGAGATAGACTAGGGGAGGCAGGAGATAGCAGGGGGGAAACAAAGTCACTGTGGTAACAGGACTTAGAACAGTATCCACAGTAAGAGAAGCAAGGACAGGTGGGGAAATGAGATTTCTCCTCTTCTGCAAGTCCTTGAGGGTTTCCTTCTTGTAAACTATTACTAGAGACCATGCATGGCCCATAAGCCCTGTACAGGGTTCAGTCAATTTCCAGTTTTTGCTGCCTGGGTGGCACTGCAGAAACAGAGCAAGTTGTCAAGCACCTGGAGAACCACTAGCAATGGATAGCCTTCATCTTGGTAGTTTACAAGTTTTATAAATCTGACATGTTACGCTTGCATATTTCTTCCACTGAACTCCAGCAAATGGTACTGACTGAACCTAGAACCGCTTAGAGTTACCAAGATTGTGGAACTGTGTACCTGCAGACCATTTCCTGGGATACACACAAATTATCCAACATATACACATGTGTGTGTAAACATACCTTATCATGATCACAGGTTAATCTTTCAAGGAGCTCTGGTTGGTATGCGTATGGCTATTCCACTTTATCCTCACAACAGCCCTGAGAGATACTGGCTGACCCAAGATTACCAACTGAGCTTCATGGCTGATGGGGGATCTGAACCCAAGTGTAATGCTTGTAGGACTGCACCACACTGACTTTCATGTGGGAAAAGGGTGGGGTGGGGGGAGTTCACATGCCGACTGAACCTTTCTCCATTTTGCCATTATACTGACCTTTGTGGTATACACTGCTGTTCCATGGGCTGCAGAGAAGGAAGAGGAGAAGCGTAATAGTCAGGTTCAGAGTTATGTTGTGGATCAACTGTATGTGACGGCACTGGGTACTTATATGGCTGCACGTTCTGTGAGGAAACCGTTGTTATTCAAAGATGACTCGTTGCTTTAACATCATGGGTTGCTTTAAAATCATGGGTTGATGGCATCCTTCAAGCACACTGCCAAACCCCTCCCCAACCCCCCCATAATCATTTTCAGGCTTTGTCATTTTCTCACACACCCCTCCACCCTGCTGGCTATGCGCTGATCCCCTTCCAGTTGTCTGATCACATACATCTATTTTTTTTGTAATCCAAAGCTTCTCTCCTTCCACTGCAAGCCCACCCCCACCCCCTTTCCCTGCCCTGGAATAAAATTACTTCTTGACCTCAAATAGGAGAATGAATTAAAACTGTTTCAACTGTGGCATTTCGACGACAGCCTAGAGGGTGACATTAGATATGTGGCCATGTCTGAAACTCACACAGACATCTATATTGCCATATGAGCACAAGATCAGGAGCCAACGCATGCTGTGCCTTTCAAATATGTGCTTTCATGCAGAACCTTTCAGCTGGAATCTCAGAGGAGGAAGAGGTGATTGGAAAGCTGCTGACGGTCAAAGCAGGCACTAGTAGGCTTCAAGTGTTCATGTACTCTAACTCCCCCTTTTTTTAAAAAAGTAGACCATGCTTACCTAGGCCACCAACTTAAACAGGTTTAACAGGCTGGGAACTGTAGTTCTGTGAGGGGGCTGAGACTTGCCAACCACACTCTCACCAAGATATAATTCTCAATAATTGGTGGGGAGAGACATGTCATTTGTAGTGGTGTACAATTGCCATATATGGAGTCTGCTTGTACTGCTTGTATTCACTGTGAGTGAGCTCTGAGCTCTCCCCTCTCCCAGCTCTTTTGATAACTGCATGCCAAAATCATATTCCACTGTCTCCTACCGTTTGAAATGACAGACGCCTCGAAGAATATGGCACACTTTGTGGGTGTTCTATGTGCACAGGCTCTTGACTTTCGCTCGCCGGTGACCCATTCCAACATCTCAATAAACAGAAATGCAAAAATATTAAATTACACCAGTAACTCCTTTCAAAAGTTTAAAGTGACTACAATAAAGTATGTTCCCAGAATTCAGGAAATGGAGGAGTGTTACCCCATGCAGGAGATACATGCAACACTTTTCAGCGGCTGTCTTCTGCAAACACCAACCGGGAAGGGATTTGGGGATTCAGGAACACTCCAGCATTCTTGCACAAGGGTCAGAGGTTAGACGTGGACTATCAAATTGAGCAGCTAGTGCTAAGCTGCTGTTTTAAGGGTATCAGAGTCTCCAGATTCCACGCAGGACTACTACAGGAAAACTGAATATGAACAGCATTTTCCACACTACCTGCAATTCTGCTCAAAAGCCTTGTTTTCTGCAAAGTAATTTTTGGTGAGCTCACAGCGCAATCCTAAACAGAGTAACACCCATCTAAGTCCACTGAAATTAATGAGCTTAGAAGACGATAGTGTTGCCTAGGATAATACTCTTAAAGAGCAAGTGCTGGAGAGTTGGTTTTAGCACAGTGGCTTAAGAGAGTGACAGTGCAATCCTTTGTAAAGTCACCTCCTAAAACCACTGACTCCAGTGGACTTAGAAATATGTTACTCTGCTTAGGATGGCACTGTGAGTTACAGATCAAAGACTCTCTGGTTCAAATCTTGCCACTAGGTGGCCTCTCTCAGCTGCAGCCCTTTCATCTGCAGTATGGGGAAGATCATAATGATAGTCTCATACCTTACAGGATTGCTGTAAGTAAAACAATAACGTAATGTACAGGAGTGCTTGGAACACCTGAGGGTGTTATACAGATACTAAGTATTATTAATATTAAGAGTTGGAGAGGAGGAGGGGGATAGTGCAAGGCACACTCACCTACAGTGATCTACCAGTGGCAGGAGGGAATGGACCCAATTATCTTTTGTTAAGTGACAGAACAGCAAAACTAGCAATATGGGAACAACTACGAAGAAGAACGCTAGCAGCCAATTTTTTGTTGTGTTGTCCATTCCTGGAAGGGAAGAAAAAAGAAAAGAAAAAGGTGAGAAGCAGCTTTGGTTAAAATGCTGCTAAACTTGTACCTGCAAAGCTTTCTCAAGTTCCTGCAACAAAGAGGAACAGAAATGGAGCTGCCATAGCACACAACGCTGGCAGGCAGCCCCTGCACGACAGCACTGCAGCAGCCCTGAGGATACAGGCGGCATCCGTATAAGCGTAACTGGCAAGCATGGACCAGCTCAGTGTCCACTGAAATGATCCTGTAAGTCCCTACAGTGAGGTAACAGCAAGCAGAATTGGGCACACTGCTTCTATCAGTGGCATAATTCTTTCCTGTGGGCCAGTGCTTGGACCCAACCCAAGGCCTTTTCGTGCACAATGAATGCACAAAGCTCTTTTATTTAGGGCAATTTAGCACAGTACTACTGCCTACTCCAAATGACATCCAGGGTCTCAAGCAGACATGGTCATTTCCTAGCTTCTGCTATCAGGGGTTCTTTTTATCTCCGGATGCCTGAAGTCCTTCCACATCCAGAGGACATGTCGCTATCTGAGCTATTCCCTGAGCCATGGTCCCTCCCTACACAATGGCCATGGCAATGCTTTGCAGTGGAGGGAATGGGGTCCTCTTTGACTCTTTGATCAGCATCAGAAGCTGGAATAAAGTTGCATTCATGATAGCTGAAGTAAGAGGAGACAGAGGGGGGTTGGGGAGAGGGGAATGGAACACAATCAGGCAGGCAGAGGAGTGTCCATCAGCTTCAGTGGCACAAGTTACTTTGCTGCACCCTAAGCTGGTTGCTGGTATAGTTGAGAGACTGAACTCTGCTCCAGGAAGTTGCTGGTTCAGATCTCTCCTCGGTAATGAATTGATTGCATGGCCTCAGGAAAGCTGCACTCTTTCAAAATGGATATAATAATAGTGGCCCACCTAAAAGGTACAAGAAGATAGTATATATGAGCCACTTTGAAAGCTGAAAGCACTACATAAATACTAATCATTATTAAGCCACAGCATAGCATCAAGGTCTCAAACTCTGGTCGTCTCATGGAAGAAAGGACAGGGTCACACAGGAACCTGTGAACCATACCAGACATGTACAGAAGCTTTTAGCTGCCTATAGCAGCCATCATTTCTGAGAGCTGCTCTGGACATCACCGGAGAGTCTTGTTCAGCCATTGCTTGCCTACTTTTTCTGCCTCATTCATCTGGATATCAGAGATTAACCAGAACTCAGGCTCTGCAATGGAGGTACAGACAAGCAGCAGTGCCTCTGTAAAAGCTAGAAGGCGCTCTGTGGTTATCTGCACTAGCCGTGGCTTTTGTGTTACATCCTTTCCAAACAAGCTTTACCATCTTGGACACATAAATACACACAGGGCTATCCTGTCATATCCCCATTTATGTTTCCAGGAAGCATGATGTTAAATCACTTCAGCCAAAAGGGTGAGCAATTAGTTCAATAAGGAAAAAGACTGATGTAGCTATGGAGTCAGGAATCTTCAACTCTCTCCTCTGCCGTGAGCGCATTCAAATGGCCTTGGGTAAGTAAGTAATTCCCTCTTTGCCTCATCCCCCACCCATCTGTTGCATGAGGACAATAATACCAGCTTATTTTACAGGGAGCACTGGCATAGTGGAGTAGTTAATAGCCTAAACTGTAACCTGAGAGATGCCTGGTTGAAATCTTGGCTCGGCTATGAAAACAATTTGTGGCCTTAGGCAAACTACTTCCTTTCACAGAACCCTGCTCTGGGCAGATGATGATGTAACAGGTTTATCATGAGGGTTACTAAGAGAATGCATTTCAAATACTTTGGAAATTCTAGAACACTAATAATGCTAAGATGGTCAAGCAGATGCTGAGTTCCATATCTAGTGGGTCAGTCCTAAACAGCAAGATTTCTTTGGATTTGATAGCTCCTACATGCAGCCAGTGATTGCTATAGGCAGCCAAAGTCCTCCATACATGTGGGAGCAAATCCCAGGATGAAAGCAGCCTGGAAGGTATGCACAAATCCCAAATGGAGCTTGCTGAATGATGAAGAATTGCTCTACACATGCTGTACAACTAATCTTCTCACTGCAGGAACTCACCTGTAGATGACTTGTTTCAAAGTTTATCCTGTTCACTGAAGAAGTGTGTGTGCGCACAAAAGTTTATACCTTAAATAAAACTTTGTTGGCATAAAAGGTGCCACTGGACTCAAACTTAAAACAAGTAATTTTCAGAAGAAACCCGCTCCTGCCATTACCTGGGGACTGATATACTAACTCAGTTACTATTGGTTAGCAGGGAGTGGTAGAGCAGCCTCAGTAGCATTAATCTACTTCTGAAGATCTGGAAAATCGAATGTTAAAAAAACCTTTTTGTTGTACACTGATGGATTCTAAGAATGTCTATAGGCTGCATGAGAGTCACTTGAGAGTCTCACAAACAAGATCCTAACTAAAGATTTGGAGGGGAGGGGGTCTAAAGATGCACTTCAAAGAGGAGGACATCACAGTTCAACACTAAACAGCAAACGTTTGAATACAGGTAGACTAATATGCTTAACTGAATGTTATTTGATGTATTAAAAATTTTTTACTAGAAAAAGATATTTTATAAATCTTTTATAAACTATATTTATAAATTTATTATAAATGTATAAAGATATTAAAAGTCTTTTTAAAAATGAAGTGCCTAAATGCTTGCTAGTTGTCTCCATACCTTTACACTCATTGGCTAGAACCCCGGAAGGCAGGAGCAAGGTAACATTTGAATGAGCACAATTTGCTTAGATTACAGCCTGTACATTTCCATTTTTACTTTGAAAGTGAAAAGGCCAAAGTAATCTTTTTATCCCCTCATAATGAAAGCTAAACATTTATGGAAGGGGCTTCTAATACACAAGGGGAGGGGCGCAGTCCCATTATATGCAGATCTAAGTTAAAAAGAAGAATGCAAAGGCTACTCACATCTTATGACTGGGAATCTTATCATTTCCAGAGGAAAAAGAGACAAGGTCAGGGAAAGCTTAAGGTATCATCATTCATAATATATTTGCATTTCAGCATTATTATTATTAAGGAAATTATTATGCTACCTCTGCCAGGAAGCTGCCCAAGGCAGACTACAAAATAACATTAAAACATAACATTAGACGTTATGAATTAAAACCCAGCATTAAAAAAGCAGCAAGAGAGTAAAAACAAATCACTGAGCAGCTGAAAATGACTAATGATTTCCAGACCGAAAGCACACTATAGAATGATTTTAAAAGATCAACCCCTTCATTAAAAGCCCACGCAAACAGAAGTGTTTTGGCCTGGTGCCCAGAAGACAACGTTGTAGGTGCCAGGCAAGCATCAATGGGGAAGGCATTCCAGAAGTGAGGGGCTGTCTCTAATCACGAACCGCCTCACCTCTGAAAGCGAGGGCATGGACAGCAGGGCTTGTGAGGCAGATCTTAGCTGGTGGGATGGACAATAGTTTAGGCAGAATTCAAAGAAGAGATGGGGACAAGCAAGGAAATCAGCTCTCCACAATCTCCATACCCTCACTACAGCTGCAGCTCTTCCATGGACCATGTCACTTGACCTTACTGTTACTAATTCCTCAAACTCCCTATCCCTGTTATCACATTTTTGTCTGACCATCCTCCCAGGAGCTCAGGTATGCTTAGGTGACTCTCCCCTCCTTTGTTTTATGTGTCTTAGCATTTCAATAACCTTCCCAAAATGATGCTATTCCAATAGTTTCCCCCTCCTTCCCTCACGTGTATTATGCACCTGCAAAATCTGTTTAAAAACAAAACAAAACCAGCAAGGTAACCCATTGATCTAATGTCTTCTCCAGGAGAGACTTAGATTGCATAGCATGACTTGAAAAACATACTAAATAGTCACCAACCTTGGCCATAAGCCGGGTACTTATTATCTGTCTGCTGTTGATTCGGGTACAAATTATCTGTCTGCTGTTGATTCGGGTACAAATTATCTGTCTGCTGCTGAGTCTGGTACCATCTTCGATAACGTACAGCCTTTGGGACAGGGGTTGCCTTAATGTCTGCATTTAGTGCAACATGCAGTGCGGAGTCTGTTCTCAAATAATAAATATATTAGGCAGCAATGTTGCAGTATCACCAGAGGCTGGAACCACAACCCTAAGCCCTCCTTCACCAGCCACACCTCTGTGACACAGCAGGTGCATACAACTTGCAAGAAGTTGCTTGTTGTTCAGACAATGTTTATCTTTGGGCTTCTTTTTAAAAAAAGATCCAAAGAGCAATTGCCTTCACTTAAAGAACCGCAGCCGAGGAGGAAGCAGCATATAAAAATCAAGGTGTGCAGAAAAGACATCAAGAAATACGGGGAAGCTTTGTGGAAACACATGAAACGTGAAAAGCAGACTTTTTAGCACCTGTTCTTTATATTTCTTTCTCTTCATCTTTCTTCTTGTTTTCCCTTCCTGTCCCTCTTTTCTTTTTTTCTTTCTCATTTGGGCATTTCTGCTTATTTGAAACCTCTCTGTGTATGTAGGGTGGTAAGAGCAGTGTAAAAGGTTTGTAAAAAAACCACCACTAACAGGTTACTTTTAAATCAAAGGTAACTTTAGAAAGTATTTAAATTTCAACAACTGTGTTTAAGGAAAAGGAACAGGGCAGGTTGGGGACATAGGTGAAAGAAACCTGAAGAATAGTGGTTTAAAAGTAATTTTATTGGTTGGTTAGTGTGCACTAAACTTTATAAAATATAAAATAACTATAACATTAATAGAATAACTTTTCAAAATTCTAAAGTTCATAATCCATCAGTCAAAAAAAGTGCTATCTTCTATTGGCTTACGTTCTACATTGAATCTTTCAGCAATGATGCAATACACTTTCCTCTGGACAGGCATACTGAATAGGCTTGCAAGCAGCTACTTGCCCAGTCACTAGTGGCAAACAGAGAATGGTACTAGGTGACCAGAAACGAACACCCCCCCTTTTCAAGTCTTTGTTGCCCCACATTACTGCCTAAAAGGTAAAGGTTTCCCTTGCTCAAAAGCCAGTCGAATCCAACTCTAGGGGGCGGTGCTCATTTCCGTTTCCAAGCCAAAGAGCCAGGGCTGTCCGAAGACTTCTCCATGGTTATGTGGTCGGCATGACTAAATGCTAATGCACACGGAACACTGTTACCTTCCCGCTGAAGTGGTACCTATTTATCTACTTGCAATTTCTTGCTTTCAAACTGCTAGGTTGGCAGGAGCTGGGGCCAGAGACAGGAGCTCACTCTGTCACACAGCACTAGGGTCTCGAACTGCTGAACTAAAGACCTTCCAATCTGCTGCTTAGTGTCTTAACCTCTAAGCCACCGCAACCCCTCATGTGATTGCCTAGGCATGTGTAAACAGGCAAACTAGTAAAAATGTCTGTGGATTAGTGTCTTTTTAGTGGTATCTGGACTTATTTGCCAGATTGATTTAAAAATGACTTAGTAGTTATGTATATTTATATGCTTTCTAGTTCTTTAAAAAAAAACCTGCTGTAAACCAGTCTATCAAGACCAAGGTGGGATGTGCATTTTGAATAAGCACACACATTTGGAAATAAGCTTATTTCAACCAGGATACAGTTGCTCTTGCAGAAATTGGCCCAAGAGAACAAGCTCAAGAATTAGCAAGATTCACCTTCTACCCCAAAGTCCAGTGGCCAGAAGTTTCCAAAGGCAAATAAATCAAAACCCACGCTCCTCTCCCTCCTGGAAAGTGAAACCTAACAGAGTCAGCCACCACCATGTTAGCCGGTTTGGACTTAGCTACATGGGAACAGCTAAGTCCTGAACCCGCAGTTCCTCCACTCGCCACCAACTGCAAGAGGATGGGACACATGACAGAGTTTTCCTTAGAATACTTGCCATTATATGTAGGTCCGCTGTCCAGACTGCCCCCGTAGCCTTTGGATTCACAGTAGGGGGGGGCCCAACCTGGATGACAGTGGCAGTTCTTATTGCTGTTGCACACCTGTTTGTTTAAAAAAGAATATTATTAACCTAATTTTGTAAAGGACCAGGGACCTCAAATCAAGAACTATAGCAGTGGGACCTAGCAAACTTAACTCTCCGCCCTACCACGGTATCTTGTGAGAGGAAGGAACTGCTAGCCTACTCTCCACTGCTATTTCATGCCAACACTGCAGAGGGTGATATTGCAGCTGTCAGAAGGAGTCAGGTGACACATGAAGCCAATCCAGTTTCACTTGGTCCTGCAACGATTCTACCTCTCAACTAGCTTCTCCATCTCTTCAACATGCTGCAAACTTCCCATCTCTGCTTGCCTGTGATCTCCAGACTCTCAATTATCATATTCCAGAACATTCTTTCATTGTCACTCCAGTTGCTGTGATTGCAGTAAGCTGGAAGGAAATCAAATTCTCCAAGTGCCACAAAGAATGTGTGTGGACAGATGTAGCTGACAGAAGTTTCTAGTAACATATTTTTCTATGGAAACAGTGAGAAGACTATCCCAATCCTTCACTTCTGGCAGAATCCCTGTGTCTTTAGCAAAAAGTGGAAAATGTGACACTTTTCTCAGCATGGAGGTACAGTTATGAGAAAGCCTTACCTACTGAGTTTCTGTTGGACAGGGAGCCAACAAAGGAAAATTATCCCTGCTCTGAATTTGTTTCATGGCTCAACAATCTTCTTTCTCCCTCCACTGCTTTGTGACAATAATATAACCTTATTCTTCTCTATCTTTTCCTCGAGTCTCTGCCCACTTCACCTACTCTTCCCTGTAATTCACTCCACTAGTAGCTCTGGACTCCCTGACTACCTCCTGGGAATACTTAGGGCCTAAACACGTTACATAGTCCTTGCAGCATGTCCAGATCTATCAGAAAGAGAGGACTTTCAATCAGGCGTGGTCTGTGAGCTCCCCACTGGTAACTCAGTCCCCAGACACACGAGACCCCACTTTGGATCGGGATCATGGCATGTGAGGAGGGGTTATTTAAGTCTTTCTCCATGCACACCATTTTTGTGAGCTGAAATAGCCCCAAGGGCACCACTTGCTCTGTTGAGGACTCTACTCATACTGATGGGATATACATAGGCTGCGGTCACACACACTAAATAATCCACTTTCAGTCCACCCTCCTGGGAATACTTAGGGCCTAAACACATGTTACATCATCCTTGCAGCCTGTCCAGACCTACCAGAAAGAGTGGACTTTCAATCAGGCATGGTCTGTGAGCTCCCCACTGGGAACTCAGTCCCCAGACGCACGAGACCCCACTTTGGATCGGGAACATGGCATGTGAGGAGGGGTTATTTAAGTCTTTCTCCATGCACACCATTTTTGTGAGCTGAAATAGCCCCAAGGGCACCACTTGCTCTGTTGAGGACTCTACTCATACTGATGGGATATACATAGGCTGCGGTCACACACACTAAATAATCCACTTTCAGTGCACTTTCCAACTGGATTTTGCCAGTTCACACAGTAAAAATCCAGTTGGAAAGTGCACTGAAAGTGGATTGAAAGTGGATTATTTATTTGGTGCGTGTGACTGCAGCCATGTTTCTCCAGTATGAGAAACACCACTCCTCCAGAGTTATTTCAGTCAAGAACATGACACAGAGGGAGAGGCTTAGGCATTCTCCACTTGTGTGCTGAGATCCTCCTCTGTGTTGGTCTCCTGTGAATTCCTAGTGTAGAACTCACAACATACATCTGAGTTAAATTCTTTAAGGCGAACCTGAACACACTGAAAGGATTGTGTAACATGTGGTTTGGCTTTTAGCCTCCTTGCTTTGCCCACGTAATTACTCCTCTTCAAATAGCCAGTTTGAAGCTCTAGTCCCAGTGAAACTGAGCTGTCACTTTCCCTGAAGAAGTCCATTTGTGAACATTCTATGCTACCTGTCTCATTCTCCTGGCATTTAGAATGTCTGAATATTCCAAAACACCTCAGCCAAAACATAAAGTCAGGAGCTGGGAAATGAAGGGTGATTCTTCTGGCCTGTACGTCAGCTACTATAAACTGCCAGACAAAACAAACCTCAGTGTTACAATCCCAGGTGAAAGTATGAACTAGTATGTGGTTTTTATTTTACTTACCCCCTGTCCATTGCATTTATTATGTATGTCACAGTCATAACCAAGAACAGCTACATCTACACACTGGTAGTGCTTACATATCTGGAAAAATAAACACACAAAACCTGAAATTCATGATGACATGGGGCTGCAAGCTTTAAAATCACCTCACCATTTAATAAAACTTTAGTTCCTAAAAGCTTTCCTCAGAGATTAAACGTTGCCCCACAGTGAACTGGTCGGCTTGAAAATCAAAACTCAGGGGCTACTGAATAGCCCACACAATGCTGCAGAGTGCAACAGGGATTATATGTAGAGAAATCTCCTAGTTTACCTTTCCAGCAGCACATTTTGTGCCTTCATTCACCATCCCCGGATCTGGTACATCTGACCCCAGCTGGAAGTCCACTCCCCAACAGACGCTGCCTTTGATGGGAGACTGAATAATAGCAGGCTCAATCCCAAAGACTGGGAGAGTTTTCACATTCTCACACTGCAGCTTCCCACACATGGCGTTCCTGTGGCATGATATTTTAAATTACTGTTATGATTTCTGGCATGATCTAGGGATTTATAGAAAGTCACACTCCCCGACAGCAATCCTGGAATCGGGTATCAAAAGAGCAGAACAGGTGTTGTTATAATTGCATAATGAGGACATGGATTTATCTATGCCACTGGCAAGAATACTTTAATCCTCCAAGAAAATGAGATAGAGGCACATGAGCCTTATCCACAAAATGAGAATTTACCTTGCAATTTATTTAACTGCAACAAGTGCAAAGATACTAAAAGGCACACCTGTTGTCAGAGGCAGTGTGTTTATTTTAACATGTGTAGGTGCCACCTCTTTCCCACAAATGTCCAAGTGAGGTCACAAGGGTATAACCCACTTAAAACAACACATATAGCAATATAATCAAATGCAGAAACCAACTGGACCACCTAAAACTAAAGCAGTAGCAAACAGTAGTAGCACTAAAACAATAGTAAGTAAAAACAAACAGCAATTGCTTTTTAAAAAAAAGCATAATGTGCACCAAAAACAAAATAAATTATCATTCCTCCCCCTCCCATAGTACAAACTGAATACCATTTTGCTGGGGGGGGGGGACAACAATAAGGGATTCTTTGGCCTCTGTTCTCTACTTGTGGGCTTCCAGAGCACCTGGATGGCCAGCTGTGTTTCATCTGATCCAGGAGAGTTCTTCATATTCTCTAAATGCTGTACTGGCTAATCATTATTGACTAACGGTGCCTCTCTTACCTGCTTGTTTCTGCAGCAACCTGCCCATCTGATATCATTCTGCAGACCAGGGTTCCCTCTAAGCTGAGTTAGTGTGAGCTAGCTCACAGTTTTTTAGCCTCCGGCTCACACATTTTTGTCTCAGCTCAGGAAGGATGGCTCCAGAGCAAACTAATTTATGCAGTAGCCAAATCACTCGCTCACAACTTTAATGCCAGTAGCTCACAAAGTAGAATTTTTGCTCACAAGACTCCACAGCTTAGAGGGAACATTGCGGACTGGGACACCCACATTTTGTTTATATGTGGCCCATTCCTGACTCATATGAGGTGTAGGATGGAGGATCTGGTTTTTGCATCCAAACTGCATGAGAATGAAAAAAAAGTTTCCCTGCCTTATTTTAGCGTAGTCTGGTCTCAAAGCTTGGCCAGGAGAAAAAGTGCCTGGTGGAATGGACTGCAGGGAATGTAGGCGGGGAAAGATTCACCTCCCCTCCTCTGCATGCATGTTTTTAGCAAAAATAACAGCCCCACCTACCCACTTGCTGGTCTATATATGACTGGGGAACAGCTGTGATTAAACAAATGCCAAGTTTTCTCTGCACTCTGGTGGATCTTACAGTACGCGCCCCCAACCTCCTGGTTTGACCCTTGGTCATCTAGCTTTTATGCACCTTTCAGCTGAATACACCACCACCACCACCCCACACACAGCAGCTGTAGAACATTCACTTGTATGTAAAGACCTTTCAGCTGAATACACCACCACCACCACTACCACCCCACACACAGCAGCTGTAGAAAATTCACTTGTATGTAAAGCCACATCAACCTACCAGCTTGAGCACTTCTTGTAGTCATGGCCATGATAACCACAGTTTCCAAACCTGTCACCTTTGGAATTCACTTCAGAAAAGCAAACCTCAGGGGCAGCCTTTGCCTCTGCAAAACAGATTTGGAAAACCAGGTTAGTAATTAGTGCATCGCTCACATGTGTAGCACATGAGTTTGCTCCTGTAGCACAGTGATCCACAACATGGTGCCCACGGGTGCCAGGGTGCCCACCAGCTTCTTCCTCAAGGAACCAATCCTGGCTTTCCTCTCCCTCATTACAGCAACAGGTGCTTCAGATGATCGAGGATAACTTTGGGTCTGCAGGGAGCACTCACTCAGAAATAGCTGCCCTCAGCATAGCAAGACACTTGGCTTTGAATCTCTCAACATTCTGTGAATGCCACCCATGGCAGCCATTTTGTGACTGGTCCTGCATCTCGAAGGAGCCATTTTGTGATGATGCTGATAATCTTTCTCAGAATTCTGAAAGTACTCACAGACTTAGCATGGTTGGGGATCCATGCTTTATAGTAATGTAGTAAGAACAGCAACACAATGTAACTGAGCAAGTAGGGACAGCTTAGGCCACAGTTGTCTGAACAAACAATGCTGGAGAAACAAATGGCTGCACCAGTAGGCGGGGGGAAAGAAAAAAGCAGGTGCAAGGTGAAAGTACGTATTACAGCTTTATAGATCCCTATCTGTTTTGCAGTAAAGCTTCTTCAGGGGATCTTCTACAGGGTTTTTCAAATTCCACCTTGAGCAATGAAGTCATTGCTCTTCAGGGGATCTTCAGGGGATCTTCTACAGGGTTTTTCAAATTCCACCTTGAGCAATGACTTCATTGCTCAAGGTGGAATTTGAAAAACCCTGTAGAAGATCCCCTGAAGATAGCATGAAGAGCAATGACTTCATTGCTCAAGGTGGAATTTGAAAAACCCTGTAGAAGATCCCCTGAAGAAGCTTTACTGCGAAACAGGTAGGGATCTATGAAGCTCTAATAAGTACTTTCGCCTTGCACCTGCTTTTTTTTCTTTTTTCCCTGTCTGAACAAGCCATCTCTTTCCCATACATACATACACACCGCAAGTTTCAGACTCAAGGGCTCCAGTTCAGAAAACAGCAATAAAACCCTATTGCTTTACACACACAACATGTACATGAGTTTCCCCAGCTTCTCCAGCTCTCTCAATCCAGGCAAGATGCTACATCCAAGCCACAGGTGGCCTTCCCATGAGGTATGGAAAGGCATCTTCTTTAGGTGCTGGATTTTAGATGTATTAAGGACAGCAGTATGGGAGACAGAATAAGCCCAAAGGGCTAGCAGGACATTCCCCCATGCAAAAAAACCTTACTGAGGCCCCGGTCACACGAGAGGTTTTGGGCCGGGAGAGGGACGGATCGGGGGCGGAGCAAACGGGCACGAGCACACCGCAACATCTGGGAATCGGCATGCACCCGTCCCCAATCTGGCTCTTCAGGCCGAAAATGTGCATGGAAAAATAACCACCCCCAGAGGAGGACTTACTGGATAAGCCGCAGCAAGCGCTGCCATCAGATCACCGGCACGCTCGTCTTCTGGAGCAACCCAGGCTCCCGGCCGAACTGTGCTTGCTCACACATGTGCAGTTCGGCAGCCTCTCTCCCCCTTCAGTAGCTTCCCCCCGGCATCTGGTCGTGCCAGGGAGGAACTGTGCCGCGGCTCAGGGGATCTATGTGATCCCGCCGCCGCGTGTTTCGGTGCGGCTTTAAACAGCCGCACTTTGCCCGTTCTTTTTCCCCACGTGTGGCAGGGGCCTGAAACAAGTAGAACACAAGCAGTGCTGGAACGGAAATGTGTCCTGCGTTAATTAGTAAAAGGATTAGTGTGATGTTGAGATTTTCTGCCTAAGGCACCAAAACGAGTCAAATCTACTGGCAATAATTGCAGGAAAGTAGAATGTTTTGGATTGTTAATCTCCTAGGATTCTACACAAGCAACATATACAGTGAAGACTGCAAATTTAGCACTAAAATTGGTGTCCTTGAGAACCCTAGGAATTATAACTGTGTCAAGGAGTTGAGGGATCTCTAATGGAGTTTTCTCTCCACATTCACCAAACTACAATTCCCAGGATTCTTTAAGGGAAGCTGACAAACTTGCAAAGTTTTAATGTTTGTATAAAATCCAGAAAAAGATACTAATCCCTTGATAACATTTGCCAGCCTTTCCTTGTAGAGAAACAATCTGAAGTCAAAACAGGTGTTTTCATCAAATTAGAATAAAATGACAGAGAACCATCCTTCTTACTTGAGCCAAAGATGGCCTTGCACTGTGCATCATAATACTGGCACATCCCATTGTAGCAATAAGCTTCATCGTTGTGGCATGGGTGCCCATTCTGAACGGTGACATCTTGTGGACAGAACGGTGACGTCCCATTGCAGTACTCAGGAAGGTCACACTCACTGGCACTCTCTCGGCACTCAGTGCCTTGGGAAAGGTACTAGCAGGGACCAAAAACACAGGGGCCATCATCAGTTGCCACTCAGAAATAAACCCAAAGAGATCCGGCAATACAGGCTCGATTGTCCAATAAGAGACTGGCTTGCCAAAGGCAGTGACAGGAGAGATTTGAATCAGGGATTTACTGATACATAGCTCAGTCTCTGGAGGCGAAGAATGCATTTTTCATTTATTCAAGCTTTTAGATGGATTGATGCTCTACTGTATTATAAAAAATGGATAATATAGCAGTTACTGTTGTGTGGGAAACCTTTCAGCTTGTCCTTTCTGGGGATGTCCACAGAATTCTTGGAGGTTTGAGACCTACCACCTACTTCAGGCTGCTTAAATCTGCTGGAGGGTTCACAATTTGCTTCCAAGCCCAGTTCATGGTGGTGGTACTGACCTTTCATAATTTAAGGACTGACCACTCCCATATGAACGTACCCATCCAGTCATCTTCAGAGATCTTGCTTTGGGTGTTCCTGCGATCTGAGGCTGGACAGGTGGCAATCTGAGAAAGGGCCTTCTTGGACACACAGTCCAAACTTTGGAACTCCATCCCCCAGATCTGTCCATCTTTCTCTATTCTCTTGCACCAGTGGGTGAAAACTTTTGTTTTGTTTGGCATACTCCTCAATAACTGTTATTGGCCCTCCTCCCTGGTTTTGATGTTACATGTGTTTATATGTTGTTACTGAATTATTTTATTTAAAATGTTGCCTTAATTTGAATCTTTGCCACCTTGGGGACCCTATTTGTGTGGGAAAGACAGTATAGAAATGTTTTAAATAAATAAATAGTTACTGTGTTTCCAAAAAAGCCAGTTAAAACACTGATAATATAAATAATGGTTGACATCTTATTTGGGATAATTTTGCGTGCTTTTTAAAGATGTGTGCGGTTCTCTTGGATATACTTTATGAATGGTTTAAATAGAAAACAACAACAACAGCAATAATAAAAAACAAACCTGTTGCAGCAGCTGCCCCACTTCCAAAGCAAGCAATGCTAATGTACCTAAATTTTAAACTGTACTGTAGAATACCCTTCTCAAGTGTGATGAACAAGATATAAAACATATAATAATAAGTCTGAAGGACAGTTCATACAGTCCACAGAATCTGGTAGTAAAACTTTTCCTGGACTTTAACACTTGAGGCTGGGGAAGGGTCATGGGTCAGAGCACCGGCTTTGCACTCGGTCCCAGGTTCAGTCACGGGCATCTTCAGTTAAAAGACAGAGCCACTGTCACCCAACGGAGAAAATACTGAGTTAGGTAAACCAACAGTCTGACAAAGGCTAACACATTTTGCTTTGGCATATTGACTATTTTTTTCTCCACAGCAAACCTAAGAGCAACTTTAGGGAAGTGATTTTAATCAAGGAAGATACTGTGAAGGTTTTAAAAAATGAGGAAAAACCAATCACAGGTCAGCCATGTTTCACTTGTTTTAATTTTTAATTTAGATATTTATACCCTGCTTTTCGCCCCAAAGGGGACCCAAAGCAGCTTACAACATTGTTCTCCCCCTCCGCCCTTCATATTCCCTTCCTGTGTGGAAGGTTAGAGAGAATGTCTGGCCCAAAGTCATGCAATGAGCTTCTGTGTCAGAATGGGGATTGGAATCTGAGTTTCCCAGATCCTAGTCTGACACTCTGACCTCTACACCAGGGTGGAACAATTATTATAAAGTTCTATTTATTTCAACAGGACAACAAGTACGCTTTAAGATTATGACCTGTCACATTTTTATCCCACCCTTTCTACCCCCTCAACAACCCTGTGAGGTAAATCAGGTGGAATGAAAGAGAAAGGTCACCCAGGCTTCCCTGGTCTTAGTCCACTACATCATTAATGCAGACTGAGCCATCTTTACCACTCCTTAAAGCCTTAAGTCTTTTTCTTATAATACTTTAGGATAGGAAGGTCTTACATGACAGTTCAGACAGCAGTCTCCATAAGCACAATCAGCTCCTGAGCGCAGTTTGCAAGTTCCTGCTTCACAGCAAGGATCGGATTTGCATTCCTTTAAAAGTTAGGGAAGGGGGGAAAAAGAGATTAAAAAGGAGTTCTTTCTCAGCAATTTTCAATGCTGTCTGCAACTGCAATCTCTTCATTGAATATATTAACTCAAAACTCATCACAGACCAGTGCTAAAGCAGACACAACACTTAGCCATGGCTAAGGGTTTTGTCTAAACACCTACAGAGCCATCCTAAGCAGAGCCATGCCCTTTTAAGTTTACCAAAGTCAATGAGCTTAGAAGGGTGTTAACTCTGTATGGAATTGCACTGCTGATCTGTTGTTAAAAATGGCCACAAACCAGGACATGAAACCATGGTTTGAAGTGGATCTGGAAACCATGGTTTGTGTCAACCATGGTGATATGGTTGACACAATGTTTGGCTAAGGCAGTTTCCCTGCTTCTTCAACTTTGTTCCTCTGCCAGGTGACAAGTAGCTCTCACCGATGTCTCCCTACATCAGCTCACTGCAACCTTGGGAAGAACAAGTACAGTTTTTCTGTATGTTTGGGATCTCAAATAAGGTTAACAGGGTTAAGCATTATCTGTGTGCAGAGCCACTGTTTCAGCAATTTCCCCCCGTCTCTTGAAAAAGGACCACTGATTTTTAAACTTTTTTTCCTGTGAACATAAGAACATGATAAAATTCTTACTGGGTTAAACAAAGTGCCTGTTTAGTCCAACAGCTGCCATTCAGATGTTTTTGGGAAGCTTACAAATAGGGTATGAAGGCCTCTTGTTTATCTCTTCCCAGCATCTGATCTTTAGAGGCATACTGGCCTTGTGTGTGGGGGGGAAAGGTCTCATTAAAGAAAACAGCTTTATATATGTCTAGCAGGGTGTGGATCAAAGGAGAAACAGAATCACATACAAAATAGCACTTAAAAGGCTTCTATTATGAAACTTCAAGAAATGGGTCAGACATTTTAGGCACGATCTACCAAAAAGTTCTAGAAAATAACGGGACCTATGCAAGGGCATGATGATGCTCCTCTGCAGCTCCCATTCATTTCAATGAAAAGGTCACAGAACATCCTGGCAAACTGAGCCCTCTGAGGGCCATTTCTCTTTGCTTGAAATGCCAGGTTTAGACCAAAAACTAGAATCCCATCAAAAGTTCACTTCAGCACCAATAAGAGTTGCCCCTTTGCAACCCCAGGTCCCAACCTCTTGTGATCCACAATCGCAGTCCTCTCCAGCATCCACTAACTTGTTGCCACAGTATGGCGGACTATAGGTTTCTTCTGGCCTAGGAAAATTAAGAAGGCAACTTCCACCTTTGTTCAGAGTTAGCTTTTCAAAGTCATCTGCGCTGCAGCTGCTGAAGTTCATGGCCCCTCTACAACACAGAACATAAGAACAGTCCTTAACCTGGGCACAGTCAACCTCTAAAGCACACTGTAAGGTTACATCAGCTTTATCGCCACCGCTTCTTCTGCCCCAGTGAACCTGGCAATAGAGTGTGCTGAGAATTCTATAAAAGATCCTCTAGGAGCCCACCACACAACTGCAATGCCCAAGAGAGAGAGAATGACTATCAAACCTGTTGAAGTTTGTAGCACAGATGTGCCCATAAAATATGACAGCATTTCAGAAAACAGGTCCAGAGAAACACACACACCCTGATCAAAGCACAGCTAAACAGAGGGTGAAGTGGCATGATGATAATGGACTTTGTGCAATTCTTTGTGAGGTTACTTTTGTATAAGAGTTGGCATCAAAACTGGCAAGATTTGAGCCTTCACAACCATGTTTCAAAAACACCCAAGCAGCATCTACAAAAGGCTGCCACATCTAGGGTTTGGAATTCCTGGTTCTTGCACGACTACCACTCTCTCCCCAATGGGCTGCAGTTACATTCTTTTACCCAAAAGCCATCCAGGAACACAAACATTACTTACGATGCTCCAGAGCTCATAATGCAGTTCTTCACTTCACAGGTACAGGTTCTTTCATCATCATGGTTCATTCCCAGGTTATGGCCAAGTTCATGAGCAACAATGGAAGCAAACATCTGCACACTCATCTGTCCAAACTGAAAGGTAAAGTGAAAACAAATAAGCAAGCAAAAGAGTGTAACAGTAATCTAACTAAGGGCCAAACTACATGTCATGTTTTTTGACAAGTTGGGTCCAGGCTGCCCCCTTCTCTGCCATTTTGACTTGAGAAAATGGGGGGGGGGAGCAGGAGCCCCACCTGCTCCTGTACCAGCATCCCAAGCCCAATTAGGATTCTGGGAACTTTAAAAATGTCTTTTCCCAAAGCTGCCATGTGACTGCAGGGAAGGCAAGGTGAGGCCTGGGAACTCAGATCCACCTCATCAAAAATGTAACATAAAGTTTGACCCTAATGATGGATTTTTCAGGGTAAGGTCAAGAGCTTCTCATTCAATGAAACAAAGTGTCTTGTGGAGCCTTAATGACCAGAACTACTAAATGCCATTGTGCCCTAAGCTTTCTTGAGCCAGAGCACCACTTCAGATAGGTACAAAATGAATGAGCAAGGTAGGGGGTAAGAGATGCTATTGCAAAGGGAGGCCAGAAGGCATAGGGCGTGCTGTGAAAAACTGCACAGCACAGATGAAAAAACAGACAGTGAAAAGTGTAAACAGCCCCATCAGAATGAGAATGGAGCAGCTCCAAACTGCTAAGGAACTTGCCAGGTAAGATGAAACAGTATACATAAGCCCATATGAAAGGACAATTACTTTTCTACAGAGCTAACTATTCCCTGTCCCTACTGAGACCAAGCTCGAAAGAATCCTATGAGTATATGAATTCCAACTCAACACTTCTATGCTGGATTTTTCCTTTGAAACACTTATGCTGAAATAAGAAAATCTTAAGCTTGTTAATGAACATTTAGGGAGACTGAAATGCTCCTCTACTGGTTTCCAAGCATTTCTGTTTTTAATGTCTGGTTTTTACCCATTTATTCTCTTGCGGAGAGACGGATGATTTTGGCAACATAAATAGCAGAAGTATACTGCTGGCACATCTTAGGGTCAAACAATGTAATGATTTGTACTGTGAAGTTATCTGAGGTGTGAGGGAACTCATCTTCCAAGCACTCAAGGCCCGAATTCAAATTGAGAACATAGCGCAGATGGAGAAGAGGCTTCATTCTCCCAGTGCCATTTTCCCAATTCAAAATGGCTCCCGGGACCCTATTTGCCCCAGTGGGGGTGGTGGCCAATGCTCCCCCTAAGCTGTGGAGTCTTGTGAGCAAAAATTCTAAATTGTGAGCTACTGGCATTAAAGTTGTGAGTGAGCTACTGCATAAATTAGTTTGCTCTGGAGCCATCCTTCCTAAGCTAAGACAAAAATGTGTGAGCTGGAGGCTAAAAAACTGAGCTAGCTCACACTAACTCAGCACAGAGGGAACACTGGTGGGGGCTGCAAATGTAGTGTTTGTGTTGGCAGGAGGATAGTCCTGCCCTACAGCTCTGTCAGAAACTACAACAAGTCACAGTTGCTGACCTGAGGAACACTGCAGGACCTTGGCCAGTGCCTCACCTGCCAACTCTATACAAAGAGAGGACTGCAGAGAGACAAGTTGCACCAGCAAAGGAAACTTTCTGGCACCCATAGAAGGTGATACTCAGACCCTATGGAAGCTTCAGGTTCCAGTTTGCTTGCTCCAAATGAGCTGTTCAAATGAGGCTTGTTTTTGCTAATTCTGGGTTGTCTTCTCTTTGCTCTTCTCCCTTTACTTTGTCCGGCATGTAATTGCAGAGAAGCTGGATTTGACAAACTCCTGTTTCTTATATACCTGTTCAAAAATCTGTCCCTCGTAATGAACCATGACATGCTCTTGCTATGCACTGCGAGGCATCATGCGATATAAACAGCAGCACATAAGGTCACTCCATATACATAAGGCCCCAGTCAAGTGCTGTAATACCACTGCAAACAAAGAACAAAACCCTCTGAAAGCACCCAGATCACAACAGCTGCCTGTGGTGTAAAATCAGCTACTGTGCCCTGCACTAGATCAGTTGGAACAGGGATTTTTCAGATGTGGCCCCAAGGCTGTGAAATTCCCATTCCCAAGAGGTCTCTCAGGTCTCCTGGGAATGTTTGTATCTGTAGAATCTTGGCCTTCCATATACCTACAAACATTATTTTATCCTGGAGGTAGCGGTGCCAAGAGGTCTGAAAAAAATTCCTGCCAGTTTTACAGAGGCATAATGTGTAGAAATATGCAGTCTAAGTTTTTCAGGGCTTTTCATGGAGGTAAGTAACATCATCTGTTATGAAACCAGATATTAAGCCTCTGGTAAAGGAAAGGAGCTGCGGTGGCTCAAGTGGTTAAGACGCTGAACTGCAGGCTGTGGAAGGTCGGTAGTTCAACAGTTCGAGACCCGAGTGTGCCACATGACGGAGTGAGCTCCCGTCTCTAGTTCCAGCTCCTGCCAACCTAGCAGTTCGAAAGCAAGAAATTGCAAGTACATAAATAGGTCACTTCAGTGGGAAGGTAACAGCGTTCTGTGCACCTTGGTGTTTAGTCATGCCGGCCAGATGACCACGGAAATGTCTTCAGACAGCGCTGGCTCTTTGGCTTTGAAACGGAGATGAGCACCGCAACCCTAGTCGGATTCGACTGGCTTTTGAGCAAGGGTACCTTTACCTTTAAAGGAACAGGACATTTTTCTCCAGGCTTTGTCAGCAACCCTATTTAAAGGGCAGCTGGTGTGCTTATTCCCCAAAACAGTTTTAATCTGTGGATTTTACTGCTAATTGCTGATCTCATTGTCTCTTTTTTACTAATTTTGCTGCTTTGATGATTTTAAAAAAAATTTACAAATGTTTTTAGGATTGCTTTTCTTATGTAGCAGGTTGTAGTTTGTAATAGATGGACTGCAACTTGCATTATAATTTTATGGTATTTTCGTCTCATGTTGAGAGCTGTTGTACGTATCATTTTTTTAAGGCTGAAAAGGCAGGAGGCAGGGAAGGTCTTCTAAATAAATACACGCAACAGGGGGCCATTTCAAACCACCGTTTCCAACACAGACATCAGGACCTCGATTTCTATTTCCGCTTAATAGAGGAGCAATAAATGATGTCCTACCACATTAATCCCTCCAGCGTGACTCTTGGAGCCCACAGTCCCCACATCGGCCAACGGAGATGAGCACCGCAACCCTAGAGTCGGATTCGACTGGCTTTTGAGCAAGGGAACCTTTACCTTTAAAGGAACAGGACATTTTTCTCCAGGCTTTGTCAGCAACCCTATTTACAGGGCAGCTGGTGTGTTTATTCCCCAAAACAGTTTTAATCTGTGGGTTTTACTGCTAATTGCTGATCTCATTACCTCTTTTTTACTAATTTTGCTGCTTTGATGATTTAAAAAAAATTTTACCAATGTTTTTAGGATTGCTTCTCTTATGTAGCAGGTTGTAGTTTTTAACAGATGGACTGCAACTTGCATTATGATTTTATGGTATTTTCGTCTCCTGTTGAGAGCTGTTGTACGTATCATTTTTTAAGGCTGAAAAGGCAGGAGGCAGGGAAGGTCTTCTAAATAAATACACGCAACAGGGGGCCATTTCAAACCACCGTTTCCAACACAGACATCAGGACCTCGATTTCTATTTCCGCTTAATAGAGAAGCAATAACTGATGTCCTACCACATTAATCCCTCCAGCGTGACTCTTGGAGCACACGGTCCCCACGTAGGCCATTCCTAACAAATGGTCTTTTCCTGAAATATATCCAAATAAAAAGCAAGTGGAAGCCTGATTAGTTAATGCCGAAGATAAAATAGACTTCACACATTCATAACCATGTACCATATTACAACCAAACACTGGTAACCGACCTGCTTCAGGAATCTGGGAACTAGCTAAACAGAGACTCGGGTTCCTGGCTCTATAGAATTTTTAAAGCACAAATCTTACTATGCTTCTTAGATTAATTCAAAAGAAAAGATCCAGGCGTAAATTAGCACACTATTATGCTGTCTGATTTGAGACTAAGTCTGTGTAAGATCGGATAGCCCAACCTAGTCAGATCTCGGAAGCTAAGCAGGGTCGACTCTGGCAAGTACTTGGATGGGAGACCTCCTTGAAATACCAGAGGTGGGAGGTGGGGGCAGGCTTTATTCAGCCACCTCTCTGAATATCCTCCAGGCCTCCCAGTAGGGGTCAGTCACCAGAGGTTGTCATGACTTCCAGGTGCACACACAGTCAGTGACCAGAGGTCGCTATGACTTCCAGGTGTGTGTGTGTGTGCGCGCGCGTACACACACACACACACACATTTTAAAAATACCAAAAAAAGAGAGGTCCTCATACTCGAAAAGGTTGGGAAGCACTGCTCTGAAGTGCCTTAAAGTGAGAACCAGTGCAGTACAGTGGTTATAGAGTGTTCGACTAGGATCTGGCCAATATTTATGAACCATTACCATACTAACATGTAACTGAGTCATTCTCTAACTGAGTGCAAGGACATGAGTGACTCAAGAGTGCTCATGATAAATGTAACTAATTGATGAATTAAAAGGTTTCTTGAGAGGCAATTAGTCTCTTCTGAGGAAAAGCTCCAACAGTTTCAGGGGAAAAGCATGGATTTGGATGTCTGGGTCAGCATATTTCCCTGTAAGAATCCAATGCAGTTTTGGAGAGACATTTCAAATTATAGGAGAGATCTGGGACGGTATAGACAGCCTCTCCCCCAGCAATTTATCCTCTCCCAGGCACCTGGGGATCCAAATCAGCACTTTAAAATATAAAAAAACCAAAGGCAAGTGTAGTATGTTCCCCTGACTCCTCTTTTTAGCCTACCCCTTGTTTCTGGCTGCAGGCCTTTAAGTATTCTTAGTGACAGAGTGACTAGGGAACGGGAACTCTTACAGAACAAACTGTGCACTGTCGTGTCTTCGGCGCAAGACAAGGTCCTGTTCTCGCCACTGGACAAAGTTAGAAAGAACATCCCCTGCACCTCCTTCTATGCTGATCCTATTTGCTTTTGTCCAGATCTCCAAGCCCACCAAGACGACACGGATATTCAGCACACTATACATCTGTAAAAGCATAAAGAAATGCAGAGCAGAAATGGGAATTAAGATGGGATTCACCACGGTGAGTTTATCTCAGTTATTCCTAAATTGTTATCTGTTATTCCTAAACTGCATGGCAGGAAACTCTGCGTTATGAGAGGAGCTGAAGGCTGCTTTGAAACATTAAGCTGGCATGTTGGATGCATCCACCATTCTATGTCCCTTTGAGTGGGTGGAACCCTACAGCCACTGATCCCCCCCCCCCGCCAACAGTATTTGGGTAATGACATAATCCTGAGAAAGGGAGTAAGCATGCACTGAGATTTCCTGTCATGGTTTATTAAGAAACAGCTGACCACACAGGGGAATCCTTGGGCCTTCTCAGTCACAGCACCAAAATTATGAAACTCCCTCCCCAGGGATATTCATCAGTCCCCCTCTTCCACCACAGTCTTTTGCCAGTGGGTGAAGTCTTTATGTTTTATCGGGTGCTCCCTTCAATGATCTCACATTCCTGCCTGTTGTTTTAATTTGCTGTGCTTTCTTTTATATATGTATTAACTCTGTTTTAATTGGTCTTATAATGTATTTTTAATTATGCTGTTTTAATTGTTAGTTGCTTTGGTGGCCCTGATTGACCAGAAATGCAGGATATAAATATTGTAAACGGACATTACCCAACAAATTCATTGCCGGAGGATGTAGTATTGGCCACAAGCATAAACAGCTTTAAAAGGTGGTTAGACATTCATGGAGGATAGGTCTATCAATGGCTAATACTAGTCACAGTGACTAAAAGAACCTCCACATTCAAAGGCAATGAAACTCTGAATACCAGTCTTAGGAGGCAGCATCAGCAGAACGCCTTAGCCCCTATGCCCTATCGTTGGCTCTCCAGGGAATCAAAGTACAGGGCCAATGACTAAAAACTAAAAAAAAATGTATTTATTATCAGTTAGTTAAAAACAATTATGGGCCCAGTTGTAGCCTCAATTCAGAATAAAAGTGTACAACATACAGAAGTGGGACCTATTGCGACCAGATGCGTTTCGGCCAAAATGTGTTTGGTCGCAATAGGTCCCACTTCTGTATGTTGTACACTTTTATTCTGAATTGAGGCTACAACTGGGCCCATAATTGTTTTTAACTAACTGATAATAAATGCATGTATTTTTGAAAATATTTAAGTTATAATACAGTTTTTAGTCATTGGCCCTTTATTTTGTATGTAGCTAACCTTTCAGATACTTGATTCATTTGTTTGGGTTAAGGTCCCTTCCTCTTTTTTCCCTCTTTCTTCTTGGCCACTGTGTGAGACAGGACGCTGGGCTAGAGAGACCACTGGTCTGATCCAGCAGGGCTCTTCTTATGTTCTTAAACAAATAAACAGAAGAATCACCATGCTCCAGAAAGCAGTCCCATCCCTGAGTGACATAGCAAAGGGAGAATCAAGCAGGGAGGCAGACAGCACGCCCCAAAAGCTCAGAGTTATAAAATTTGACTTCTGACATTGAAAAAATATAGATTTTTTTTAAGCTTTAAAAGCACATGGCCCTCAATCAAAGGAAAGGTGAAGGAGTCAAAATATGTGCAGGTCTTCCCATGCTTCTTTCAAAAAATATATTGTCATCATCACTTATACTTTCACTTACACTGTCCAAGTAGTTGGCCAACTGCACCATCTCTTCTCTCACGGCACTTTCATTCTTGCCTAGCAGCACATACTACAAGAGAAGGAAAAACTTATGCATGAAAGGAAAAACAAGATTATTTTAAAAGAACAACACATTGACAGCATAAGTGCCACACCTCAAGCCACCATGGTTAAAAGCTGACTACGGTATGCCTAACAAGCTTCCAGAAGCTGTCAGTCTGCAGAACAGGTCTTTGTATTCACGCCACCCGACCAACATGTTTCAGAGAGAAAGGAAACAGAAAAGGATTAAGTTTCATTTATATGTTACTAGATTATGAGAAATGTTAGGAAAAGGCAGATGGATTGGGATCGTCTCAGGAATGAGCATTTGTCCGCAAGATAGCTGGGCTGAAGAACATGACTGAGAAACAATATTATAGGTTGTCGCAGAACTGAGGTTGATTCCAGAAGGGTCAGTGCAAGAAGAGAAGCAGGTAGTAGGATTGGTGACAGGAGGGATCCCAGAAAAGGCCTGACCAGTGGTGCAACACTTGAAGTAAGAAGGGACAAAGCCAGAAGCAGAGTCTGCTTTATTACATGGACAAAGGAGCACGCAACCTCACTGGTGGCAACTGTCCACATTTCAATTACCACTCCTTTTTCTTGCTGATTCAAGGACCTGCTTTAAAAATCTCAAGAGGTAGATGGTAGTATTTTTCCCCATTATTTCAAATCACTTCTTCAGTTGGTTCCATATCTAATTTTTTGTATAATTACTGCAACTGTGAATTTTACACATTTGTGTGGGGGTGTTGAAATGCAGCCAGAACTTCACTCCGGGGGTTCAGCGTTCTCACATGGCTGCCCACTCAGTTATGCAGCATCCAGGTTACAGGTCTGTCTGTTTTCACCCACAACTACTAAAGACGTCAGGCTTCCTCAAGTTTGGTACCTACTGGTTTTCAGAAGGCTTAGCAGATGCCTGCATGGGCAAATGAAAGTCAAGCAAAGAATCTAGATGGGGTTCTCTGTTCTAATACTGCTATTCCCTCAATCTGGGTAGCTCACAGTTTAAAGCGTTCCATCCACTTAACCCCTCAACCATGCAGCACCAGAAGGAGTTGGGGTTGGGAACTTCCTTCCCTCTCAGTGTGACCAGATGGCCTGTGGCTGTCTGGAACCACTGCTGGGGAGATAGTGGAAAGGAATGTGCCTTTTTGGTTCGGTTTTGCAAGAGAGCAGAGGAGAGGGAACTGTGCATTCCTTCCACCAAGGCTAGGTGCAAGAGACAGTGTATATGGCAGGGATCACTGCCACCTTAGAAAAGAAGTGACAATGGCTGATGAGCAAAGCAGCCATCCTTTTCTGAGGTACTTCTTTGGTGTCTTTTCCAAATAAGATAACATACTGTTATCTGTTCCAAGCAGATTATCTAGCATGACTGTGATTAACAGGAAAGATAAATGTAAGGACACGTAATCAGTCACAGAGGGGAGGGGTGGAGAAAGCTAATAGTTTAGCCTATCTAGCAGCGAAGCAGTGGCTCAAAGGACATAGCTCCAGCCCAGCTATTGCTGTGTTTCAAGTGTGTCCACAGCTGCTAACCCAAACAAAGCTGTTCTCCCACTGGGATAAGTGTAACCGCTTATGCTGGTCAATGCAGGATAATCATACCCTTTCATTGTCCACAACTATAAAGAGCTCCACGTATCTTGTCTGTAGAAGGACACCTCTTTTTCTCTGTAAAAAGTTAGGGGGGGGGAGAGAAAAACATTACAGTAAACTATTCTCTTGCCTACATTCCAAAAAATGACATCATCCTAATCCATGTTCCCATTTCAAACTGAGACCACTATTAAGATACACACCCAAAACACAAAGAGCCAAAACACTCCTAACAATTCTTTATGGCATAGATCAACATTTGTCAAGAACCCCCCAAAAACAATTAAATTGAACCACAATAGGAGTAACATGATGTTCACTAAAGCACCGTCATCCATGTCCAGATTAATTCCTGATCTTTCTTAAAACCACAGAAGCAAGTTTCTGTCTCTCTCGGACAGTGGGTTGGACCCAGGCTGAACTGGCATTTCTGCCAATTCCCCCTTCCTGCTGCAAACCATCCCTTCAAGCCATTCTTCATGTCCCCCTATCCTCTAGGGGCAGCACTTTGTAGAGGTCAGTGGGCTGCCGGGGGGGGGGGGGCAGGAAAGTTCCATTCTGTCATGGGTAAATACCAAATAAAGGTAAAGGTTCCCTTGCTCGAAAGCCAGTCGAATCCGACTCTAGGGTTGCGGTGCTCATCTCCGTTTCAAAGCCGAAGAGCCAGCGCTGTCCGAAGACGTTTCCGTGGTCATGTGGCCGGCATGACTAAACACCAAGGCGCACGGAACACTGTTGCCTTCCCACCGAAGTGGTACCTATTTATCTACTTGCAATTTCTTGCTTTCGAACTGCTAGGTTGGCAGGAGCTGGAACTAGAGATGGGAACCCATTCCATCATGTGGCACTCGGGTCTCGAACTGCTTGACTACTGACCTTCCACAGCCTGCAGTTCAGCATCTTAACCACTTGAGCCACCACAGCTCCAAAATACCAAATAGACATATGTAAATTCCTGTAGCATCACTATGGAGGCCATTTTCCAGCCATTTTTTTCTCCTGTTCTACAGTTTCTCAAGAGCAGGGGATTGGGGCCAAGGGCAGAGGGCTTAACTATCATGGGTGGCTAATGGCAATCCTATCAATAGGGCCAATAGCATTCCCCAGGGCCATTCTAGTTTGGGAAAACACCATGGCAGGAAGGTTTAAGAACCCTCTACTCACACACCATGGTCCCAACCTGAATTCAGCTTCCACTCTCTTGGGAATTGAGTCACCAATAAAGATTTTGTGGTAGACACGGACATGATGCAAGTACTGTGTAACATGTAGTTAATCCCTTAGTATTTGCCCCAGACTCCCAAATTCTTTGAACAATGAATCCTGAATACATAGACATGAAAGGTACATATAAACAACTTTGTATACTTTATCCTAAGTGCAAAACATGGAGCGGGGGGAGTGCGTTTGAATAGCCCATGGCTCTTATAAACAACACAGTGGCCATTTTAAAGCTGTTACTCAATTGGTGGCCCAAGATTGCCAGCCAGCCCCCCTATAGTGGGGGCAGAGGGTCCCCCAGTCCCAGCTGGCGTTACCCCTGCTGTTCTGAGAGGTGGTGGCAGAAAAATAAAATTTAAAAAATTGCTGTTGGCATGATGTCATTTCTAGGGAAATCCAGAAGTGACATCGTGCCTCTTTAGGAATTGGCCAAACCTCTATGGTAAAACCACAGAGTTTTCAGAGATTCCTAGAGAAGACTCATGTCACTTTCAGGTTTTCTCAGAAGCGACATCTTGCTGTCAGCTACGCCCATGCCTTCCCTCCAGTCTCCTGGCAACCTTAGCCTCAACTCCGTCCCCCACCATGCATCTCAACCACTTTTTTCCTCAGCAGCTGAAGCACAGAAAAAAGCCCTATCTGAGCAACAGTGGCACTTTTTTCCTCAGCAGCTGAAGCACAGCAGCTGAAAAAAGCCCTATCTGAGCAACAGCAGAGACTTGGGCAGAATTCTCCCCTCGTTCACCCTCTGAGCTATGCACTTCTGACGTGAACAAGGGGAGAAGATTGAGAGACATTCTTAGACCATAAGGCCGCCCTCTATACAAAATACGGTCCCATCAGAACTAGGGGCTGAGCTTAATTTGAAGGCTGCTTTTGTGTAAAACATTTCACATACACCCCAGAAAAAAAGAGTTCCCTCCTATTTCGTTTAGGGCACGCACACACAGGGGTAGAAATGTTCACCCCTTTGAAAGTGGCAGTTTCTACTTTCAAGGAGGCGACCTGAAGCATAAACCCCTTCCCCCTCTCTTGGCAAGAACTTTACTGAGGGTGGACTCGCGATGTTTTCATTTAAAGGTTATTTTTCAGATGGGGGGGTGATGTTCTTTCAGAGGAAACTTCATGCTCCCCCCCAATTCTCCTTTTGCTGCAAAAAGAGCCCCATCAAATCTGGCACAGCTCCAGCTGGTGACCAGAGATTTATCGTGAAATGCTACAAACACATCAGGCACTCCTAACATGTTTGGGCACACCTCTTTGCTTAATTCATAAACCACTTGGGGAATTTTTGTGGGAAACTGGGCTGTCAGTCAAAATATTAAATGAAAGAGGGAGAAAAAATAAACCAAGTTCCAATCCACAAAGAAAACCCCCCTCCCTCAAAGTACTCACTCTCAGCAGCTGAGTCCCACTGTGAGGGTGTAAATGGTCCGTTGTTTCCCATTTCCGACCTGGGTCAGCAACCCCACAAGCCATGGGCTCTTTCTTCACGTTTTCCATTCGGTAGACAATGTGTTGAAAGCCAGAAGGCGACTCCATAGGTTCAATTCCATAGGTGATGTTCTCGACTTGCAGCAATCCCCTGGCAATTACATTATCTCATGCATTAAAACCCATTATTCTCTGGGCCGGGGGGGAAAGGCTATGGAACATCACAGAGAGGAAATCAAGAGGTTTTTTTAAGGATGCAGAAGTCGCACACGGCACAGTCCAATTCAGACTGCAAGTGCAGAACTACCTGTTTGTTGCACTGTTCAAGCAAACTTCCCTGAGTATAGAAAGCCAGCATTTCAAAGAGAAGTCTAGGCTACCTCTCCAACATGCTCCCCTACTACTGGCTTCTGCTGAGAGGGATCCTATGGAGGGGCACAACAGGTCTCTATGTGAAGAGCATACAAAGATGGGCTCAGCTCCTCCGTCAGGGGTCCTAGCAATACACAAGCACCCCCTCCCACTGTCTTAAAGAGCATAATTTTGCCAGTAAAGGCAATTCTGCTCCAGAAGCATATCACAAGATCTGGAATCAGGAGAGGCAGCCTTGAATAAAACATTTTGTCCAATGCATGGAGTAAAAGTCTTCCTCTTTTGCTTGGAATCCTGAGCAGATGGGGAGGATACCTGCCCACCAGCCTTTGAAGTGTCAGGTATGTGGGACAGGCGGTGGGGACTGGCTGGCTTTACCATTCTGTGCTCCTTTGGAGAAGAATCTTTATTGATCTATTAAATTTTTATCCTACCCGTCCTCCAAGGGATACACATTTTCCCTTTCCTCTGTTTTATCCTGGGAGGTAAGTTAAGCTGATAGAAAGTGAGGTCACCTAGTGAGCTAGGATCTGAACCTAGTCTGACACTGTAGCCACTACACCACCCCAGATGTCCAGCTAGGCAAAGATAGCTGATGCTGGAATAAATGAGAAACGTTTCAGTGGCCAAGGAGGATCTGTTTAATGAGGGGCAGTAGCTTTTCCTGAGAGACCATGGGAAGTAAGCCAGCCACAATCCATGAAGTTTCTCCTACTCTGATGACCTACTAGAAGTTGGGAGCCTATCAGTTGGATCACAGTGACAGCATTTGGCAAATCAAAGTATTAACATAACAACAAGCAATAAAGCAAGCAACTTCACTGCAATCATTCCCAGCTGTTCCTACTCCCCTACATGACATCAGACATATCCCTTAGCCAGCTGTGAGCAACTCAAAATGTCAGACACCATTTTTAAAATAAATAATACAGAAGGAATGTCCTCAGCTACAATTTGGGAAGCAAGCAAAGCTTTTATTAGAAGAATCTTCCTTGAAGCTGCCACCAAAAAGAAATGAGAAAAATCAGAACAAACCAAGATAATAGTTGAAAAAATTCAAAACCATACAGTGGCATTCTCCTTGTTTATTATCATAATACTTGCAAATATTTATTTCAGCTATACCTCAGACACGTTTTCCCTAATCTGTACCCTTAGGTGGAAAAGTCCAGAAAGGGCTGTACCACACACTACTGAAGCAGTGCTCAAGCCCTTGTTAACAAATCAAATATTCCAGCACATGTAGCCACATGTAGTCACAGATCCCAAGTCTGCAAAATGTAATTTCTAAATGAAGAACTCAATCTGATATATTCCAGGAGACAGAGAAAGCACATGTACCTCAGCAAAAGACAAGATTGCATCCATTACCTGAGTCCAAAGCAAGTGCTGACAGCAACAACAGAATCTGACATTCCTTCAACGTATCCCTGATAGTGGCAGTGGCCCTAAGGGGGGGGGGGAGAGAAGACAGAAAACTAAGAAAAAGGCTTTACAATCCCAAGCGGAGTCACACTCTTCTAAACCTACTAAAGTCAGTGGGTTTAGAAGATTGTAACTGTGCACAAAATGGCACTGTTGGCACAACATCTACATGGCACATTTATTTGGTTAAAACTACTTTAAACAATCAGGAGTTCCCCAAGGAATCCAAGCTCTTACAATTTTGTGGGAGCCAAGGTTCTCAGAATGTTACAGTTCATAGTAGGTAACGCATCTTGCACAAGTACAACCAACATGGAGAATACACAAACTCCTTTATACACCATGATGCCTTTTCCCCCCTGAATGTCTTCCAGCTCTTCTTAGTCACATCAGATGTTTTGTTTAACCATTGTAATGTAGTGTCAGAGTCTGGTTTCATTAGGGTTGCCAAGTTGTTGCAGTCGCCGCAGCAGGGGACTCCCGGGGGGCGACTGGAGCGCGCGCGCCGCACGCACGTCACACGCACGTCACACAGAGTTTTCCCTCCGATGGTCGTGGCCCCGCCCCCAGCGTGCCCGACGTCCTAACGTCACTTCCGTGTGACGTGCATGCGGCATGCGCGCTCCAGTCGCCCCCCGGGAGTCCCTGCTGCGGCGACTGCAACAACTTGGCAACCCTAATGAAACCAGACTCTGACACTACATTACAATGGTTAAACAAAACATCTGATGTGACTAAGAAGAGCTGGAAGACATTCAGGGGGGAAAAGGCATCATGGTGTATAAAGGAGTTTGTGTATTCTCCATGTTGGTTGTACTTGTGCAAGATGCGTTACCTACTGTGAACTGTAACATTCTGAGAACCTTGGCTCCCACAAAATTGTAAGAGCTTGGATTCCTTGGGGAACTCCTGATTGTTTAAAGTAGTTTTAACCAAATAAATGTGCCATGTAGATGTTGTGCCAACAGTGCCATTTTGTTTGCAAATCTGCAGCATAAACCTAGCACATGACTTGTAGAAGGCATAACTTCCAAACTGCAAGATGACATAGTCCCGCTGTACACTGCATTGGTCAGACTGCACCTGGAGCATTGCGTGCAGTTCTGGAGACCTCGTTTCAAAAAGGATGTGGACAGAATAGAGCGGGTGCAGAGGAGAGTGATGAAGACAATTGGGGGCCTGGAGACCAAGCCTTATGAGGAAAGGCTGAGGGACTTGGGAATGTTTAGCCTGAAGAAGAGGAGGTTGAGGGGGTACATGATTGCTCTCTTTAAGGATCTGAAGGGCTGTCGCTTAGAGGAGGGCAGGGAGCTGTTCCTGTTGGCAGCAGAAGATAGGACTTGCAATAATGGGTTTAAATTAAGAGCGGGAAGGTACTGGCTGGATATCAGGGAAAGGTTTTTACAGTAAAAGTTGTTCAACAGTGAATCAGCTGCCTAAGGAAGTGGTGAGCTTCCCTCTCCCTGGCATTCTTTAAGCAGTGGCCAGACAAACAACTTGTCAGGGATGCTCTAGGCTGATCATGCATTGAGCAGGAGGTTGGACTAGATGGCCTGTATGGCCCCTTCCAACTCTGTGATTCTATGATTCTACCCCTACTGGGGGCCTGGAGCGTATTCAGAGAGGTGGCTGAGTGAAGCCTGCCCCCACCTCCCAACTGCTGGTATTCCAAGGAGGTCTCCCATCCAGGTTCTTGCCAGAGCTGACCCTGCTAGCTTCCACGATCTGACGAGATTGGGCTTGCCTGGGCTATCCAGGTCAGGGCACTTTTACGTAATTGTTTGATTGTCTGACTGTTTTCACAATAGATGGCTAATTTTAAATTTAACAACGGGTGGTGTACTGGACAGCAACAAAGGAGCCAAAGAGAGCCAAGCTCTGCAAACCAAGAGGAGCTGCTGTGCTGAGAAGCGGAGCCACGTAGGACTGACAGTTGGAAAAGGTCAGTTGGAGATGAGGGTTAATTGAAGGAGTTAGCCTGACAAGGAAAGAGGGATGAGGATCAGTGTGGGGAAAAGTCTTTATTGTTAATCACCTTATACTGTCCAGGAACAGAGTCTAAAAGTTACAGCCGGGTTCACTGGGTTTATTTGTAAAGGTATAACGCATTCAGGCCTGCTAGCAAAGGGTTTCTTGGTATTTATAGTTTACAAGCATGTCAGAACATGAATTGCAATTCTCTGTGTTACTTGATTACCTCAGTTCTTGTTGTACCCAATAAACCTTCTTATTGTTCTCTCTCTCAAAAAAACCCCTTCATCCTTATGTCAAGTTTACCTCATGTCTCTGTTGTTGGCCACAGGCAGCTGTCACATCCATAGCAAGTTGTATCTTGGGCCAGTTTCAGAGGGTACCTGTGTTAGTCTAATGAAAAAAGCTCTGACTCTTGAAAGCTCAAACCCTGAAAATCTTGTTGGTCTCTCAGATGCTACTAGACACTAATCCAGCTGTATCTCGGACCAGTATTCTTGCTGGCATCCCTGGTACAGTGGGGAGGTGTGAAGGTGGCTAACCTGGAGTGGTGTTTGGTGAGGGGGGCTGTTAAAGGGATGCACCCAAGGAACTGTCAAAGCTGCTCACTTTTTAATTGTTCTAATTATGGTTTTTAAAAGGAGCTGCGGTGGCTCAAGTGGTTAAGACGCTGAACTGCAGGCTGTGGAAGGTCAGTAGTTCAGCAGTTCGAGACCCGGGTGCTGCAAGACGGAGTGAGCTCCCGTCTCTAATTCCAGCTCTTGCCAACCTAGCAGTTCGAAAGCAACAAGTTGCAAGTAGATAAATAGGTACCACTTCGGTGGGAAGGGAACAGCATTCCGTGCGCCTTGGTGTTTAGTCATGCCAGCCACATGACTACAGAAACGTCTTCGGACAGCGCTGGCTCTTCGGCTTTGAAACGGAGATGAGCACCGCAACCCTAGAGTCGGATTCGACAGGCTTTCGAGCAAGGGAGACCTTTACCTTTACCTTTAATTATGGTTTTAATTATTTTTTGTACATTGTCTTGGAGAACATGGGTTAAAAACCAATCTAAACTTAAATAATTTAAATAAACAGAAGTGGAAGGATGCACTGAAATCTAGACTTGCCCCCAACACATTTATTTGAGGGACTGTTGGCCCTTAGGGAACACTTCTTCTCATGTGAGTCCCTCCCCATACACTGATACTTGAAGGGAGGCATCAGCATGGCATAATACCATACACTCCATCCTGCAAAGTAGTCATTTTCTGCATGGAAACTGATCTCTATCAGCTAGAGATACTTTTTGTTACTCCTAGGGGCTGTCATTCCTAGCTGGGGCCTGTCATTCCAGTCCCAGAGTATTTGGGCCCAGAGACCCAGTTTCAACTCCCCACTTTGCCATGGGTTGCTGGGTGAGCCTGGGCCAGTCACAGCCTCAGCCTAACCTCCCTCACAGAATTCTTGCAAGGAGAAGATTGATGGGGGGGGGGCATAACATAAGCTGCTTTGGATCCCTCTTGGGTGGGGGGAAAGGCAGGGCATAAGTGAATAATAATAAATAATTTCCACTGAATCTGATCTGAGGCAAGGTTCAAACTTATA
>NW_015168044.1:1655688-1672272 GCF_001447785.1 Gekko japonicus
AAAACATTGCCCCCCCCCCCGAACAAAACGTTGTTAGCTACGGGGCTGCACTACACCAAAGTAACTAGACTCCCTTAAAACTTCACTTGCCTGTTTGCCAAATAACACTTGTTTTACTCCTGGCACACCTTAGGCCTGAAAGAAATTTGCCTTCAAACCCTAAAAGCAACCACCTCATCTAGTTTGCATACGCATCACTGCCAGGACGCCTGGAAGCAGTTTCTGCTCACTTCGGGCAAATGACTAAAGCCTGGTACAGTTTCATTACCTCCTAAATCAGAGGGAACAGATTCTGAATCTTTGCCTATTGTCTATCCTGGAAACTACTGCTTTCTGAGCAAGAGCAGCCACATTCCCTCAGTCTGAGCCAGTTGCCATAATTTTTTTTTTGCCTGCAGCCGGGAGGCTACTTCCCCTCGCCATTTGCTGAATGAACACTCTACAGTAGTCAGAATGCTCTGCGCACACTCTCCCCTGAGTTTCTACGCGGCGGGCTACCTTGCTTCATTTCCATTAAGAAATGTGATCAATACATGCAAAAGCAGGCATGTGGTGACAAATACAATCTTTGTACTGGTCACAGCAGGAGACATATCTGGACACACAGGAATCCGAACCAGGAACCTCCAGGCTGAGACCTAATCTCACAAGCGGGCCAGGCATGTGGGTGCCCAGGGGCTACAGCCTTCTGCTCATACGGCTGGAAAGAGGCATGTGCGCTCTTGATTGGCTAAACAGATATAAATCCTACTTATAAATTCTATTTTTATCTTACTCTTCCTCCAAGGAGCTCAGGACACCTTATGTAGTTCCATCCCCTGTTTCATCCTCACAACAACCCTGTGAGGTGGGTTAGATCAAGTCAGGTCAACTGGTCCAAGGTCATCCAGAGACTTCATGACTAAGTGGGGATCTGAACTCAGGTGTCTTCCAGTTCTGCTATTTAACCATTACACTGCACCAGCTTTCCACACAGCCAAATACAAGTTGGCTAAATAAATAAATAAATAATGGATTGTTTTAAATGTTTATGATATTTATTGTTACTACGTTTTACTGTGTAAGCCGCCCTGAGCCTGCCTTGGCGGGGAGGGCAGGGTACAAATTTGAAGAAATAAACAAACAAACAAACAAATAAATAAATTATGCCCTTGCTTGGTTAGTTGAACTGTACTTCCTGCCTGCTGCACTCCAGACATCGGATCCTTGTACAGCCACCATCCAGCCCTGACAAGATGGCTCTTATCCCGAGAAATTTATTCAGAAATGTTCCTTATTTTCTCTTTCTAGAATCCTGTTACAGGTTTAGAAAACTGTGCCTCTCTGGTCTCATTTCTCTTCTGCATCTCTAACACTAGTATGTTAAGAAGAAGAGTTCAATGTAGCAATTTCCCCCTCTCTACCTCATACTGCTTCTTAACTTATTAGTTTTAAGCAGATTGCTGAAATATAGCAGCTAGATCCCAAATATAGAAGCTAGACAGCTAAAAGTTCACAGCTAAAAGAGTGATGGGTCTGCTATTGTCTTCTAATAAAAGAGGTAAATGTCTCCATATTTTGGAGCAAAGGAAGAATCAAAAGATTTCTAGGGTCAGAAAAATAACTGCATTCAAAGGTCATCTGATACAGGGTGTCTATATACTACCTGCACCACGGTTGCATACTCTGTCAAAGTATTGTATCTTAAGATATCTCCCTTGCAAAACTCTAGATGGTGGGGCATTAAGACTCACCAACATAAAGGCGAGGAACAGTCAAATCTGAGCAGTAATTGGGGAGCTCTCCAGGTAGCAGAACAAACACATCGTGCTATATGGATTGTACCATTATAATCGTACTTAAACAGATGTTTACTATGTGCAGGGACTTTTTCCTCATGGACGAATAATCAGACATGAATCTCCCCCTAAGGCATGCCTATAATAGCGAGGAACAGTCAAATCTGAGCAGTAATTGGGGAGCTCTCCAGGTAGCAGAACAAACACATCGTGCTATACAGATTGTACCATTATAATTGTACTTAAACAGATGCTTACTATGTGCAGGGACTTTTTCCTCGTGGACAAATAATCAGACATGAATCTCTCCCTTGTGCCTCCACATCTTGAAGTGGTATGATCTAAAAAAGCTTTATATTTTTTTCTACTGCATGTACAATCTATCTATCTGGTATATTTCAACCATTCCTCTAAGAAGCTCAGGAAAGTGTACGTGGTGTCCCATTCCTCCATTTTATCCTCACACAACCTTGTGAAGTAGACTTTCTCTCAAGACACTAACCGTGCATTACAGAGATATGGGCTTTTGACAAATCTGTTTCTGTGGCTTGGTTCAGATATAATAGGAAAACTCACTGCTAAACAAGTTTTGCGGAAACTCAGGCATATGTGCTCCTTCCCCCTCTCTCTATCTCCTTCCCTTATATGCAGCTACTTATAGTGCCATCCTAAGTAGAGTTACACTTTTCTATGCCCACTAAAGTCGCTTTTGACAAATCTGTTTCTGTGGCTTGATTCAGATATAATAGGAAAACTCACTGCTACATAAACAGGTTTTGCGGAGACTCAGGCATATGTGCTCTTTCCCCCTCCCTCCATCTCCTTCCCTTATTTGCAGCTACTTATATGGCCATCCTAAGTAGAGTTACACTTTTCTACGCCCACTGAAGTCCATGAGTTTAGCAGGGTGTAACTCTGTTTAGGATTACACTGCTGACTAACATATTTCCACTTTCATAGCAAATCACAGGTTGCCATTATATCTGAACCAGCAAACTAAGGATTTATGCTTTCCCTGCAATCCAGGATTCCAAATAGTGGTTTATTTCCTGTTTGAAACTCTGGCTCTTGAGGAAAGAACAAAGTACACTTGATGGTTCAGATGCATCAGCAAACAGTGATTTGCCATGGAAATAATGCATTCGTTGGCCATGCACAAAGGGAGGGGGGAGAATGTTTGAGCTAAAGGATCTCCCAGGTTCATTCACCTAGCAGCAAACCATGATTTGCCATTATTCTTGAACAGAGCCTCTATAAACCATGAAAAATGAGGTGTACCTGGACATCTGGAATTTCAGAATGCAGTGTTCCATCTTCATTGTATGTATAAACTGTGAAGTCTTTCGGCAAAAGCCCTCTGGCATGGTTGGAAGACAAAGGATGCAAAATATTTACTTTTTAAAACAGGTTCTAAAATGTACCCAGAGCAAATAACACACTGTTTTCTAAATGCATGGGGTACAATCTCTTCAGCAAGGGACTATGGAAGGCTGTGAACATAAATCTGCAAGCTCTTTACGAGAGCTTCTAATGCAACATTTGTTTTGAGGTTTTTCTCTTCCTCTTTTTAAAAAGTAAAAATAGTCCCAGCTTCAAGAAAAATACAGTATAAAAAGTAGAAAAGAAGTAGAAAGAGAGCAGCCCACAGACTTGCCTGACCCCTCCCCCAAGAAACCCATTCCCCACCCCAGTAACAGTTCTATAAAGTCCATACGTAATTAGCTGGGAAAGGATGGTTAGGAAAAGGAAAGGCTTTAAGAATTGGACCAAGAAGAAGGTTTACCTGGGAAAGCATCAACATATTTCACAAAACGTACATATATTCAAAGTATAATTGCAACTTCTCCTACTGTTTTTTGCAGTATTTTAAAGCAAAATTATTCATTTACTTAAATTTGATACAATTTGAAATGAATAAATGGCTAAAAACAAACTGAGCACATGAGAGCAAACGTTAACATCCTTGTGGAAACGTCGCTTCCTTTACCAAAATTATGTCAATATGTTTTGACATGGGCCAAACCACAAATGCTTTGCTAGCATTCGGGAGGGAAGCAGATAGGATGGGCGGCATCAAACCTCTTCTGGCTGTTTCCTTAGATGGCTCTAATGAAATCTGTTCGCTAAGCATTTTGTGGGACATATACAGGGCCAGGGAAAGGATTCAACGTGCCAATTTCTGGCAATCTGGAATATCCAGGAGGAAGGAAATAAACCCAACCCCACAGCAGAGAAGCCGCTTACTTGTTTCTTTCTAGGTGAATGATATGTTTCCTTCCTTCAATTTCAACGACATATAATAACTTGTCCTAAGGAAAAGGAGAGGAGAAAATATGTCAGCCACCCAGTTCTGCTCCAAGCATCATCAATTAACCACTCCCACGTGCTTCTACCAACATATGAAAATAATGGAGTTGAGAGCTCAATTCAGACAGTATTCAGAACCAGTTTGAGCTCCCAAACATTCAACAGGAAAACCTTGGCACACAGCCAATTATGTTTTTTTTGTTTCAGCCTTCTCACCACTCACCTTCATAAGGTGCCTTCTGTCTCCATGGTAGCATTAGACCTCAGCAGGTGGAGGTCTGACCATAACCACAGTTTGATAATTCAGTCAGACCATGGTTACCAAAAACCAGGATTGACAAACCAATCACAACCATTCTTGGACCTCCTTACCCATGGCTTAGTGTGATGTTCAAACTGAGCCACCAACAACAATCTTTGGTCTTTCTAGTCTAGCACCATCTATTCTGATCAATGACAACTCTTTGTGTTCTCAGCCATGCTACTGGAGACCTGTTTAATTGGAGATGCTGGTGATTAAACTTGAGACCTTATGCATACTCTCTCTACCATCAAGCAATGGTCCCTCTCCAAAGTGTTACTAGGATGTAATATTAATAATTATTATTATACTACATCAACATAATGCCTGATTTACATTATCTCAGTAATCCTTACCAAACTTCTGCAGGCCAATATTATCTCTAAACTGCAGATGTGAGGACTAGAACTGAGACAACAGAGCTTGCCTAGGGTCACCTAGTAAGCTCATAACCTCCACGCTTACAGTTCATGTTGCTAGCCATCACACCGGCAGCAGCAACGTCTTGAAGCACACATCTTGGTGCACACAACAGGAAAAGACTTCTACAGGCACCTACGACTTTATTCAATCCAAGGTACTCAAAGCATTTTGAATCCACTGGGCACCACACCCTGAGAGTTAGCAGCCTACTGATTTTGCTGGAGCACATACCTATAAATAAACAAGCACTTTTCACAAATGATATCTACCCTCCTTTCTTCCGCACACTGATGCTGAGTGCTGCTCTTCTTTTTAATACCAATAAAACCACACCTCTTCCCAACTACTCTCTACAGTTATATCCCAATTCAAGCAAAATGGATTTCCCTCTTCACCCTATCAAATCCTCCTCAAGGATTTGAACCCTCTCCCCACAAGGGTGAAGACCAATGTAATATTTAAGTCACAGCAAGTTCTTCACTTATAACAGGGGAGCTATAAGTGTTATAAGTGTTCCCTCTAAGCTGAGTTAGTGTGAGCTAGCTCACAGTTTTTTAGCCTCCAGCTCACACATTTTTGTCTTAGCTCAGGAAGGATGGCTCCAGAGCAAACTAATTTATGCAGTAGCCAAATCGCTCACTCACAGCTTTAATGCCAGTAGCTTACAAAGTAGAATTTTTGCTCACAAGACTCCACAGCTTAGAGGGAGCATTGTCCATGGGCACGATGGCATCCGCCAGCACCTCTTCTGGTGACTGCCAAGGGTTTTTTTTAGGATGTGTTTGGGGCCAGGTAGAGGTTTTGCCCAGCAAGGCTTCTGATTGGCTGGGCAGATTTTTTTAAAACGTTGCTTAGGCAGCACCTGCCACCTCAGCACAAGAATCTGTACTGTGTTACTGAAGTTAAGCTGTGGCAATCATTTTGTGGCTGGCTCCACCTCCTGTGGAAGCCATTCTGTGGCAGCCATTTTGCTGCTATGCCAATCATGCTGTGTCAGAATTCCAAATGTGCCCGCAGGCTCAAAGAAGTTGGGGACCCCTGGCCTATAACATGAGCTCAATTTCTTCTCCACTTTTCCATTTTCACAGCAGGTGCACATCCTGCCAAGTCGAATACTGGGTTCACTGTCAGTTTTGCATCTCTTCCCAAACCTCAGATGAGCTGCCTCCCTCCCGTTTAAATGAAAGCACCCCATGTACATTTATCAGTTTACACTTTCATCCTTTATTACATTGTTAAAAGGAAACAGTTCGAAAACAATTGCCAGCCTGGAGGTGTCTCACTGACATCCCTGGCACTAGATAGATTATCAGTGCTTCTCTCAGTCCACTTTTGCTGCAAACTTGTGTAACAGTTGTGGGCTTTTTCCTTCTAAAGGTCAACATACATAGTAAACACAGTGAGAGTGCTTACAAACCAGTCCCACAGTTCTACTACATCTGTCCTCATCGGAGACTATCTTGACTCTTTAAGTGATTTGGGGGATGCAGCCATTGGTGATTTTGCAGTTCACAATACCTGTGCCAAAGAGGAAACAGATACTTCTCGCCGTTCTCTAGTAATCCTCTCAGGGACAATAATGTCATAGGAAGACAGATGCGATAACTGCTGAAAACCTGAAGAGAGACAGGGAAATGTTAAAGAATTAAATTACAGTCAAGCTAATTGGGTCTGTAAAACGAGAATACCTTCTCCATTAAGGTGGTGATGGAGCTGCAATTGGCCATTTCCTCCCAAGCATGTACCCTATGTGTGTGTGCGCACGTGTGCATTAATTCATTTATTTATTTACAAATACTCACACTTCAGTTTATTCACTAGTATTCAAGAGGCTGGCATGGCTGCCACAAAAGGTATGGAACTGTTTTAGAACTCAAGAAGTAGCTTCGTGCATAGGCACCCAGCGACATATTCTCTTTCCTTCTTATATAAGCAAATCAAGGGCATTTTATACCATTGCCTCCAAATAATGTAACATTTTCCATTTCTTGAAGTGTTCTCAGTGGGAATTTTACTATATGAAGACCCCAGTCACATGCAATGAACAGTAGCTCTCGATGGGGATATATAACCTCAGCTCCATCCAGAGACATGGTCAGCTAATTCAGCAGAACCCAGACAGGTCTGTAATGTGTGTGCACGGAGATATGCAAAGGTAGGTATTCAGAATTTCCTTTCCACTTTGGGGGATGGTTGGCTGGGAGGGATCTTCAGTACAGCCTACATTGTAAGCAGTTCCGTGAACAGGATGTGTGTGGGAATCCAGCCTCAGTATCTCAAGGGGGAGAAGGGGAATTCTTGGGGGGGGGGTTATTGGTCTTAAATTGTAAGCTGCCTTGAGCCATGAGAAAAGACAGGATATAAATATTTCAATTAATAAATAAGGCAGGGTCATATGCATTCCAAGTTTCCACAACTGTATCAAGCACATGTGCCATTTAGTATCTGGTACAAAATTTACATTTTTGCAAATCTCTACTCCCCCCCCCCCTTTCTGACAAGTTTCTCACCCTTCTCACTACAAACTGAACATCAACATGTGACTACAGCAATCTCAAAAGTCACTTATAAAAAGGGAAGTTAAACAAGAGTTCCCGTAGTGAAAGGGGGTGTCTTCGGTTTTCTTAAGTTTCACGTTTCTATGCTTGCAAAGGCAATACAAATTAAGCAAGATTTCTGAGGGGAAAATGGTATCATGAAAACAATCTTAATTCCTCGCCACCCCCTGCTTCCCCCTGCTTTCCCCCTTCAACGGATGCCTGTACATTGCCCTCCACACCAGTTTTTACACCATCTTAAAACTGTATAGAAGCTGTTTTAGTGATTTTATTGTATTTATCAAATGTGATTGTTTCTGTAATGTTGGAAAGTTTTTAAAATATATGTTTTATAAACTGTTGTCACCCGCTCTAAGCTGCTTTTGGGGACAGTGGAATATAAATTGAATAAAGTAAATAAATAAATACATTTGCATAATTTATTCCGATCACAAAATCTGGCTTTTTTCTGTGGTGAATCCTGAGTGCAGTAACTAAACTGCATGCCATTCAGACACAATATTTCACATCTGTGCATCTAACTGGAATCATCACAAAAGGCACCCAATGAAGGCAAAACACTGCTGTCAATAACAAAAATACACAAGTCATTTCTACTAAGTCCTACACCCTGAAATATAGACAATAATGACTCCCAAAACCATAAACAAAAGGCACAATTGAATAGAACGGCACAGTGAGAGCTAATTTCATACCTACCATTCCCCCCAGACAGTGGTGCTGGCTGCCATGACAGGAATCTAGACAGGGTTTGAGCGCAACCAATTTCTATGGCTCACAGCAATGGAATGCATAAGCTCACCTTCCGAGCACTAGGTTTAAGCATAGCATGGGCTCAGATGTGGGTGGACTTAGCTTTATTCCCTTGAACACTCTCATTCCACATTTTCTTGCAGCTTACAGGTCTTTCTAAATCACTCATCGAGGTCACCCACCATCTCATACTGGCTGGCAGCAGCACAGGAGAACAGAGAAGAAGAAAACAAAACATCTACTCATTCCTAACTGTTCTGCTATGCAGCCGGAGGGACCTCTGACTCACAAAAGCTTATGCTGGAAGCAATGTTAGTTTTTTAAAGTGTTATTGGACTACTGCCCTGACTTGGATAGTCCAGGCTAGCCTGATCTTGTCGGATCTCGGGAGCTAAGCAGGGTCATCCCTGGAGAGGCAGCCATACAGCGCTGGGCAGATGCTCCCACGATGCTTGACTGCTGTAGAGGAGGTTGTTCTGTCATGCTGAAGCCACAATGGAGTCAGGGCCGACTCACCCACTAGGCAAACTAGGCATTCACCTAGAGCGCTGGGCCCTGGATGGGGTGCCAAGCTGTGCCTCCCCCCCTTTGGTGGCGGCGGGGGCGGGGGGGAAGAGGCGGTGGTGGTGGCAGCAAAAGGGTGGCTGGCTCCAGAGGTCTCCAGGCCCCACCGGGATGTTGGCATCTGCGCCACAAGGCAGCCTCGCCTAGGGCGCAGAAACACCTCGAGCCGGCCCTGAATGGAGTAGCTCTGCCCACTCCCTCAGTACCCCCTCCCTCATACCAGTTGCTCACAGGCCACATAAGAGCCCTGGACGGGTCGGTCCCCGCCCCCAGGCCTTACAGTTGCTCTACTGGGCATCAAAAACAAATCTGTGTGATTCCTATTACTTTATTCTTACTGCAAATTTTTCAAAACCTGAAGGTCCACCTAGACTTGGTAGTAGTGGCAGCCATATTTATTTGTATCCAACACGCGCATAAACAAAGTGGGTGTGGTTTAATTTTGACATCAGCTGAGGTGTACAGGCGAGGGGAACCTTCTTCTCCTAACCTGTCTCCGCTTGTTCAACCCATGCACTTTTCTCCGAGCCAGGCTACAACACCAGAAGTGAAGTAAGCAGGGAGAAACATACCAGAGACTACACAGTGTGGTCAGGTAAGTCGTAGGAGGATTCATCTCCCCTTCCTGTCCATCCCTTTGGTGTAACAATTAGACACATGCTCCCTGTGCTACCCATTTTATAGAAGAATGGCTCACAGTATTCTGTGCAGATTTTCACATCTAGTGGATGGATGGCCGCTTTTCATTTTTTTTAACAAAAGTTCCATGTAATTTGAAGCCCAGCCCTCATTTAGGAGTAAGTTCCACTGAAATTAGAAGGACTTGCTTCCAAATAGCTCAGTTCTTCAGTAGTTGTGCTGGATAAGGACCAGATGTGATGCAGATCACTAGATGCAAAAATCCTGAAAGACAGGACACCTGTGGGAGAAGGTCCTCAACTTATTTCCTGACAGCATTTTTCTCCTCTCCTGCCGTCCACCAGGCCAGCTCCAATGCTTTCCCATCCACATGGGGAAAGCTACAGATACCCAGAGACAGGCAGCTTTGAGCAGAAAGATGGAAAGACCCCACCCCCCTCCTTTCTCTTCTTGTGACTACAGGCTATTTTACATATTAAAAAATCAGGGTAAAGTTATGCAGAGCTCCATGTGGCATATACTCGGGCCTAAGTAGCCACATGACTGCAGTCTTAATCAGATGTTTACTATCCCCTTTAATAAAAACTGTTACATTCACATACATTTTACAGTCTGTCCTACAAATTTACCTCCCCCAAACTTGCCAAAATTTCCAAAGTCAGAATACTTACCAGCAAAGCTGCTGGGAATTCATCTCAAAGGAAAATCTTTCAAAAAGGTACCTTGAAATGTATTTTCCCATTATTAGATACCAATTAAGTAATGGTACAGATTAACTAAGTATGATGAATAAGCAGTTAACTGTGCCCCCCTTAAACAAATACATTTGGAAAATACAGAGTTCTTTAAAAGATGTCAAATTAGCCTACCTAAGAGATAGTGTTTACATGTTCCCCTCCTTTCTGTTGTTTGGAGCCTTTAATATAAATGTATCAGCCTAAGAGATATACACTTTGTGCATCTAATGAAGTGAGTTCGGACTCAAACACTTATGCTGGGATAAATTTTGTTGGTGTCTAAAGTGCCGCTACACTCCTGTTGTACAATGTCTACCAGATTGCCCTTCTTTGTTAGTGTGGTGTATTCAAGCTGACCCATGTATGTATGTGAACTCACTCATTGAATCACCATGTGAAGCTTTCATCCTGGGCTAGGCTCCTAATCCTTCAATTGTAATTGGTAGCCCAGGAAGAGCCGACCAATCACCAACAGCCAGTTCCAAGAGCGGGAACTATTGTGATTGGACTTTATCCCTGCAACCTCATAGGTTGAGATTGTATAGTAGGGCGTGGCTACATTAGCCTGGAGAGTTTAAAAGTGGAACAGCTTCAATGTAAAAGCTGTTCTGGCTGTTCATGTTGATCTGTTTGGAGTTGAGTTACGAGTTGCTGAATAAAGCTGATCTTTTGCTGAAATCACTCTGACTCTTTGTTAAGTAACCGACTTAACAGTTAGTGTGCACAAAGAACTCTAAAAGTTTGATGAAATAGGACTTTCCTTTATAGAACGTGCTAACTGCTCCTCAGCAGGGTTTGTTCCTTTACATGATTAATAATTCTATATTTAATAACAGTTTCCTCCAATTCACCCATAACAGATATTAGCTTTACCAGCCTGTGACTTCCTGGCTTCTGGATTCCTTTTAAAAACTGGTATTACCAGCCTGTGACTTCCTGGCTTCTGGATTTCTTTTAAAAACTGATGTTATACTCACTACCTTCTCAGTCCTTTGGAACGGAGACAAGTTTTAGTGACAAGTCGCACATTTTCATTAGGGGATCAACATCATTGCGTTCGAATTCCCTAAGAATCCTGAGGTGTATGCTATCTGAATCCAGTGACTTCATTTGTCCATCAGCCCTAGTGCCCTTGCTTGATTTAGTGTTTCCAAAACCTTTCCCCAAAACAGCAGCTTCAGTGTAGGTAACAAACCCACATTTTCCATGGTGAAAAGCAACACAAAGAATTAATTCAGTTCCTTTGTAATCTCCCTGTTTTCCCTACCTGCTTCTGGTGTATTTGACAGGGCAGATCGATTCTGAGAAGATTTCAAATTAGCACACTGTAGCAGGACATGATGCTACATATTTCTTGGAAATGGTGGTGTACAAGTTAGAAGTATGCTGTTGTAAGATGAGCAACACTAACTCATAAAGACTGCAGGCTACCAGGCAAGAAGATTCTCAAGTCTCCCAGTCCCTTAAAAGACTCTACCAAATTCCCATCCCAAACAACCAGAGCACCCTCTTTTCCCTCCCTTCAAATTTACCCTCAAAAACCCACCATCCCTATTTATATTTTATATAAAAGAATAAATTGATAGAAATTTGACATTAAAAATGGCAATATTCTGAGACCAGAATTAGCCCACCTTTCTTGCTGAGACTAAAGGCAGATTACAAGAAACTGAAGCAATCCCATCAAACAGCATAAAACATCAAAACCAAAACCAAGTGCAATAGGACTAAGGTTACAAAATCAGAAAACAATGCAAACCAAAAACAGTACAAGATAAGTCATCATTTCCAGCAAAAGAGCTTCAAAGGTAGTCTCCAGTGTGAAACTGCTGAAACGGAATTCATCAAGAAGATTCACACCCTCACCCAAGGATTTAATGAGGATCTGAGATAGCTCAGCTATTATACCACTTAACACCACTCTAGCAAAACTAGCACCACCACTCTAGCAAAACTAGCAAAATTAAGTGATCTTTCATTATTGCTACCGCAAATGTTCTGCATGTTTACTTAATTACATCTGATTTTCACATAATTGTATTGTACTCTGTACTTCTTGCATTTTACAGCTTTGGCCCTGTTGCTGCCTTTCCCCCCACCTTCATAATCTCATGTGTGTACATGTACACAGATATGTGCCTATGGTGAGGATCTGCCAGAAGCATCTGATGAAATTGACAGTAGCCTAAAAAAGCTTATTGTGGAATAATATGGAAACAAGAATCTCACTTTTCTGCAAAGCCCTCTGTGCTCACTGGGCACTGAGACTAAGCTTAGCCATGTTTAACTACACCACACATAAATTGCACATTTTGCTTGCCTTTCACCAATCACGTCCTTTTTTATCTCCTCCATTGCCCAAATGTAGATTTTAGACTCCTTGGGGTAGGAAATAGGGAGATTATTTGCTTATGTTATATACATAAATAGCACTGTCATTGTACTATTATTATCATCATAATTGACTAGACATTTCCTGTTAGTAAAAAGGGAGGAGGTGAGGAAAGACTGGTTCTTTCACTGCTGAGAATTATCATCATCATCATCACTTTGAAATTTGTTCAAGATATCCAAACACATTATTAATTTGGTTTTTTTTTACTTTATTTTAATCCAGGTTTCTTGCCAAGACTCAAGGAGAATTATTTGTTTAATCCTTCCAAAAATGATGCTGGGGGAGCTGAGAGCGGAGAGGCTTGCCTTAGGCCAGCGGTGACATGGCTGGGGTAAAATCTGAAACAGGGATTTGTTTTAGTTTATGTATTAAAATACTTATACCCTGACTTTCCATTGTGGCTCACGGCCACTTACAAATCCAAATTTAAACACATGCAAAGTGCAAAAAACCCCAAACCAATAAACACCCTCCCCTCCAAAAAAAACCTCCCAGCAATGTACACCTCAGTAAAAGAGGTTCAGGGCAAGCCACGGGCTGTGCCAGAGAGCAGTGATCAAATGTCCCACTGCTTTTTGTGACCAAATCTCCCATAGCTTTTATTTTTCTTCAAAACAACCACACAGGGGAGGCAAGGCAGGGCTGCTTAGAAGCCTGTTTCCCCCCAGCAGGAAAGCAGCTGAAGGTTATTTAAATCCCAAAAGATTAGGGGAGGGGGGAGGATTAAACACTTCCTACCTATCTACCTACCTACTACACCCCCACCACCCCAAGCAAACTGTTAATTTCCCAAGCCTGTTTTTCAGTAAACATGAAATCAGGAAATCTGATCACAGGTTGCCTGCCTCTATGCTATAGGAGACCAAAGACCCAAGGGACAGGGAGCACTATGAATCTCAATTAACAAATAATGTTGTTTCACTAAGCACAGTGCACATTTGGGGGGGAAATCAGCTTGGATTTTCTCATGAACTTTCACATCTTGCAATAGATTTTTCACATTTCCCATTCCCACCCATGGTTTACTCCTAAATACTCCAAATTTCTTCTGAAAGATTCAGCCCGGAAACAAATTGAAACAGGACAATCCCAGCCAACCTTCTAACAACAGGCAAGCATTTACAAGGAACTGTAATTTTGCTATTTATATAGTATTCATTCAACAGCCAGCACTATGTACGCACCAGGGTTCCCTCTAAGCTGAGTTAGTGTGAGCTAGCTCACAGTTTTTTAGCCTCCAGCTCACAGGGTTTTATCAGCTCAGGAAGGATAGCTCCAGAGCAAACTAATTTATGCAGTAGCCAAATCGCTCACTCACAACTTTAATGCCAATAGCTCACAAAGTAGAATTTTTGCTCACAAGACTCCACAGTTTAGAGGGAGCGTTGATACGCACCTCTCCCCCCATTCTACAGAGTTTTCATGCATAATTTCCTTGAACTTTTCAAAATACAGGGCATGATCCAGCCAAAGGGAAGCATATTTAAGTCCCACTGATTTTTGGCAGGAAATTCAACCAAATCTCACCCACTGACATAGGAATGAGATTGCACTCAAAACTTCAGACTAGCTTGTAATTCTTGGAAAACTTTGCCCTAAACATAACTCCTGAAGGGTCGCCATGTTAGTCTGCTGAAACAAAAATAAGAGTCCAGTAGCAGCTTTAAGACAAACAGGATTGTATTCCATCATAAACTCACTTGCCCACTTCCTCTGATCCAATGTAGCGGGTCCTTACCAGGCAGATACATCACTGGATATTCGTGCTAATCAGGGCTTTTTTTGTAGAAAAAGCCCAGCAGGACCTCATTAGCATAATAGACCACACCCAACAGCAGAAACTCATTAGCATATTAGGCCACACCCATGACAATACAGCTCATTAGCATATCAGGCCACACACCCCATGTTACCAGAGGTGTGGTCATCCAGCCACACCCACCTTTTGCTTCTTATTCTGTTTACCTTGTTTGTTGTCAAAACCCACGGCGTTTTTGTAGCAGGAACCCCTTTGCATGTTAGGCCACACACCCCAAATGTAGCCAATCCTAATGAGTTCCTGCTGTTGGGCGTGGCCAACTCGGGAGCCAGCCGGAACTCCGTTCCTGTGCGTTCCTGCACAAAAATAGCCCTAATGTTATGAGCCTCTCAGGCTGACTTTAATGGTAGGGTGCAAATATATACACATTGTGCTGCTTTAGACAGGCAAGTCATACTAGAAACTTAAATTTTCAACCTGGTACAAATCAATTAAATTGGATCATCTTAGGGCACAGTATCTGTCCAAGGTTTCATTTTTAAAACTACGATCAGCTTTTACATCCATTATATTCAAACAATGCAAACAGCTATGCCTGAAGGTCACTATTCCAAACACCAGTTGCTCAGTGCCTCTATATATGGGGAGGTTCAGATCCTGAAGTCCTGTGTCATTCTTTGTTGTTTAGCTCCAAGGAAGAAATTCTTAGGTACAATCCTGGCCAATTTAGGCCTTAGCACTGTGACGGAAAAAGTCATTTTTACTTGTGGATGCAGAACCAGAGGTATCATATAAGGTTGCCCTTTTTGCCCTAGCAGCAAAGAAAATTCAAGCTAAGCTAATATCAGTATAGGCCAGTTAAGACTCTAATCAGTATTTACAGACAGTTATGGGAGTTCTTCCTTTTCATATGAAACAAGTTTTAAAATGTAATTTTTATAGTGTTTTAATCTGGTTTTACTGTACTGTATTTTATTGTATGGGGCTGCGGTGGCTCAGAGGTTAAGATGCTGAGCTGCAGACCGGAAGGTCTGTAGTTCGGCAGTTTGAGACCCTAGTGCTGTATGACAGAGTGAGCTCCTATCTCTGTGGCCCTAGTTCCTGCCAACCTAGCAGTTCGAAAGCAAGAAACTGCAAGTAGATAAATAGGTACCACTGTGGTGTTCTGTGCTCTGTGTGCCTCAGCGTTTAGTCATGCTAGCTACATGACCACAGAAACATCTTCGGACATTGCTGGTTCTTCGGCTTGGAAATGGAGATGAGCACCGCCCCCTAGAGTCGGATTCGACTGGCTTACGAGCAAGGGAAACCTTTACCTTTATTTTATTGTATATTATTTTCTATTGCTTGTAGCGGCCATTGGCCCTATGCAATAAAATAGAACTGAACTGCTAATCTCATGGTATAGAGATCATTCCTGAAAACATATTCCAGTGGAGCAATTCAAAGTGGGTCTACTCATAAGAAAAGCCTAGTGAGTTCAATAGGACTCTCATGTGTGTCTAGGACTGGAACCTAAGCAAAAACAGGTTGCTTACCTGTAACTGAGTGTTCATCTGTGCATTCACACCCATGGGATTCAGTGCGCACGCGCTGAATCGATCAGTGCTGTAGCAAGCTCTTTTAACGGATTTTCGCACCCAGTCCCTCGGGCAGGCGCAGGAACCCCACCGCGCATGCCCAGAGAGGTGGCCGCGGACATCCCGCCAGTTCCTTCAAACCACCGCAAATCAACCCCTATTAAAAATCTAGAAGCTGACAGCAGCGGGGAAGGAGGACGGGTGGTGTGAATGCACAGATGACCACTCGAAGATCATCAGTTACAGGTAAGCAACCTGTTTATCTTCGACATGGTCTCTGTGCTTCACACCCATGGGAGATTAGCGAGCAGTAGCCTACCTGGAGGAGGGTGCTGGCAGGTCTTTTACTGCGTAGCCGAAGACAGGATGTGACGTCCCATGTTGGTATTGGTGTTCTTACGGACGTCTAGGGCATAGTGCCTGATGAAGGTGTTAGGTGTGGCCCATGTAGCAGCTTTGCAAATGTCTGTCAGGGGCACTCCCTGGAGGAAGGCAGTGGAGGTCACGACAGCCCTGGTAGAATGAGCCTTGATGGGGCCAGGCAATGGCTGTTTGGCAATCAGGTAACATAGACGGATGAGACCCACCATCCACTTTGACAGGCGCTGAGCCGTGATGCGAGTGCCCAGTCTTGCTGACGCATAAGAGACAAACAGTTGCGAGTCTCGTCTAGTTGGTTGTGTTCTATTGAGATAGAACAAGAGAGCCCGTTTCACATCCAAAGTGTGTAAGAGTCTGTCCTCCAGTGATGTTGCATTTGGGGGGAAATCAGGGAGAAAGACCTCCACCT
>NW_015168044.1:1672311-1672617 GCF_001447785.1 Gekko japonicus
AAGGAGATGTCCGGTACGAGGTGGACTCCGTCTGGCAGAAAGGACAGGTAAGGTGTATCGTGCTGGAAAGCCAATATTTCTCCCACTCGTCTAGCAGACGCAACCCTGGCTGCATAGAAATATCTCTTCGCAAAAAAAAGTTGCAAGCAGCTCAAAGGGCTTCCTCGTGAGCTGGCGTAGAACTAGAGGAAGGTCCCAGGGAGCGACTGGAGTTTTGACAGGAGGGTAGAGATGCAATAAACCTTTTAAAAACGTTTCAAAATTGGATGTGAAAACAAAGTACATCCGTCAACTGGAACATGGTAG
>NW_015168044.1:1674926-1675052 GCF_001447785.1 Gekko japonicus
TCTTTCTTTCTTTCTTTTAAAGTGAATTCAGTTCCCTCTTTTAGTCTCTGGGGTTTTACTGTTGTTGCTTCTGTGGAGGAGGAGATGTTAACTAGTGAAAAAGAGGTTTATCTTTGCAAGAGGAAG
>NW_015168044.1:1675520-1698183 GCF_001447785.1 Gekko japonicus
TAAGGCTTCCTTAACCTTCTTTCTTCTCAGGACAGTTGTCTGCCCATGCTACTTTGAATACAGGAAAGGCTGAGGAGGAGGACGAGGAGGCAGCTGGCTTGCTGGAGACCAGGGACTTGTCTGGGTCTTTTTTCTTGTGCAAAGAAGGGCACAGTCATGGGGTCTCCAGGGGGAAGAGGAAGCAGTGGAAATTGCCATTATTCCCCTTTTAAATTCCCAGGCAGGACTCCTTGCGGCTCTTGAGCATCTGACATTTCATCTATGTGGCTCTTACATGAAGCAAACCCCTGCTGGCTCGGATCTCAGCTCGTCTTTCTGCCTCTTGCGCCTGGCGGGAGGGAGGAACGGGGGCCCTCTAGCCCAGCCCCCCCACCCGGAAATTGGAAAGTCTACGCCCACGGAAAAGGTAAGTTCCTCATAGAACTTGGGGGGGGGGAATTCCCCTTAGTGCGAAAAATCCTTATCTTCAGCCTTCAGGTTCATGTTGTATGATAGTAATCAGAGATAGGAGATACTGTTTCATACAACCCAGATGATGAAGGCTGAAGTGGAGATACACCTTAGCTATTACAATGATTAGTTTTCAAAGCCAAAACCACACGTTTATTAGAGCCAAACCAGTGTGCAAGCTTTTGAGTTCTCCAAATCTCTTGAACGAAGGAGGAGTGGATTTTTATCAGATTTTTCTCCTCATGCCAGCATATGATATGTTTTCTGACAGGCAAAGGAAGTTCAATTTCAAACTGCTGTGGGCAAGGGACCACAAAAGTAATCATTAAACTCCATAGCAACAACTCCATCAAGTCTCTAATCTCCTCTTAGCCAGTTAAACTCAAAAGTCTGGAGTGGTTGGAGGTTAGGGTTGCCAACCTCCAGGTAGCACCTGGAGATTTCCTGCTATTAAAATTGACCTCCAGACAACCAAGTTCTGTTGCCCTGAAGAAAATGGCTTTTTTTGAGGGCAGACTCTATGGCATTGTACCCTCCTGAGGTCCCTCCCCTCGCCAAATCCCACCTCTCCCAGGCTCCACCTCCAAAATTTCCAAGTATTTCCCAACCCAGAGCTGGCAACCCTATGAAGGGGCACAAGATGCAGCAGCCTATTTATTTATTTATTTATTTTGAATTATGGTGCTGGAGAAGACTCTTGAGAGTCCCTTGGACTGCAAGGAGATCAAATCAGTCAATCCTAAAGGAAATCAACCCTGACTGATCCCTGGAAGGCCAGATAATGAAGCTGAAGCTCAAATACTTTGGCCACCAAATGAGAAGGGAGCACTCACTGGAGAAGACCCTGATGCTGGGAAAGACTGAAGGTCAAAGAAGAAGGGGACAGCAAAGGATGAGATGGTTAGACAGTGTCACAGATGCAACAAACATGAAGTTGAGCATACACCAGAGCACAATGGAAGACAGTAGGGCCTGGCGTGATGTGGTCCATGAGGTCGCGAAGAATCGGACTCGACTGTGCAACTGAACAACATTTAAAGCTAAGCAGGTCTTGGCCTGTTCAGTGCTGGGATGGAAAATTTCCAGGGAAACCTTTGAGGTCTGTGATGGAAAGGAGGTGAGAAACACATGCAACAAAATAAATAAAGCACAGGGCTTAACTGAATGATGAAAGAAAAAAGCAATGCTGAAGCTCTACAACTTTGTAGGAGAACAAACAATCTTTCCTTGCAAGGGATACGTGGGCCTATTCAAACTCCTCTTCTCCTCCACAGTAATTACTTCCAATGCGACTCCCATACTACTGGATCTGCTCAGGCAGGCAAGCTGGGAGGGGTTCCAGGGGATGAAAACAAGCTCAGCAGAAACGGCAGCTGACTGATCTTCCTGTCACTCATCCATCTAGCTCAAAGCTTGTACTCAGGAAGGGGGGCTTTGGGCTGCTGCCTGTTGCTACTGACTCTGTTCCTGTGCCTTTAACATCCCCCTGATGCATAAAAATTGAGGAAGTGAAACTTTTACCGGCATGGAGAGTAGTGGGAAAAGCCTCAGCTTCTGCATTCCTCCATGTCAGGATGTAGCTAAAGGCAGAGAAGCAAATATTGGGGGGGGGGGGGGAACCTAGTATAAAATTGTTCTTATTACGTAAATCCCCCTTTTTTCAATTCTATGAAAAATCAGTTCATTCATTCTTAATATCTACTAAGTTATACATTATTATTCTTTTCTATTTCAGAACATTTTTAAGTATGCAGCAGATTGCAGTAGGTAAAATAGATTTGTGACTCTGAGTGTGGTCGGTTGAGCCACGGAAGCCCTACGCTTCCCAGATGTGCCGGTGAGATCGCGCCTGGAAACTCCGCCTGACTTCCGTCTCTCTAGCGTGGCTAATGTTCCGTGTGACCGCAGCCATTATTATTCTTTTCTATTTCAGAACATTTTTAAGTATGCAGCAGATTGCAGTAGGTAAAATAGATTTGTGACTCTGAGTGTGGTAAAGTATGGGCAGTTGTGGCCTACCAGAAACCAAGAGAGGTGAGAGCTGAGCCTAAAAATTTCCCCATTTTAATTCCACTTCACTATCAACATACCCTCTCTCTCTCAGTCTCAGCTGGACTACCATACAGGGCTGTTGTTTTATGGATTACTGAACTCTGAGCACTCAAAATATATCCTCCTTACATACAATCTGTTGATCAATTAATATTAAATGGGTTGCGCGAAAGTAGGCTTGCAGAACATCAGCACATCCATGTACAGTGATCATCACAAGCAACACAGCTCAACAGTCTTCCAAGCCAAACTCTTTAACACAATTACCTAAGGCACATAAAATATACATGTTCAACAAGTTTATATCTTCATGGGCACAACCGTAAGCACATACATTGCAGACTGCGGTTGTCAGCCTTTTGTGTCTTATGTCTCACCAATCAAAGAACCTGGGTTCTACCATGAAAAAAACAAAAAGCTCACTTTTCCCAAGAAGGATATATACATTTGCAGGAATTCTGTTGTTATAGGCAGCATGCCAAAAGGCCACAGATGGATAATCCATGGCAGATACGGTCGGGAAGAGTTGACACATCACACTTGCAGGTGGACACGGCGACTGAGAAAGAGCAAATTCTTAGTGATCGTTATGAAAACCCTGCATCCCAATGGGGGGGCAGCCCTTGGCTACAAACCCCCAGGAAACTGGGGGTGCAGCAGGGTGGCGATTCAGCCAAGTGGAGTCCTATGATGCTACAACATCACTTCCAGGTGCAAAACCACAATCCAAAATTCTATGGGGGAATCCTAGAGTGTTCCATGATGTGGTAACATCACCAATGCTCCCTCTAAGCTGTGGAGTCTTGTGAACAAGAATTCTACTTTGTGAGCTACTGGCATTAAACTTGTGAGCAAGTGATTTGGCTACTGCATAAATTAGTGAGCTCTGGAGCCCTCCTTCCTGAGCTAAGACGAAAATCTGTGAGCCCGAGGCTAAAAAACTGTGAGCTAGCTCACACTAACTCATCTTAGAGGGAACATTGAACATCACTTCCAGTTATGAAGCTGGGAGTGACATCACAGCATTGCAGGATGCTATTCCCCCCCATTCCCCACCCCTGCCCTATCAAGCAGCAGCAGGGAACCAAGGACAAAGTTTTACTTAAAGGCTTATGTCTCAAACACAGTACATGAGATGAAAAATTAAACTGTAAGTCTTTTCATATGCTCCACTGCTACTTATAACTTATTAAAGCACTAAGGCTTTGAAGAACCACTTTGCTGTCAGGAGTGTAATGAGCCCATGTGGGAGTAAGATAAGGCATGCAAAATATGTAAACTGTGTGGTTCCATAAGAATATTGGCTCTGAAGAAGAAGCAGAATCGAAACTCTCTCAGCCGACAGGAGACGTCAGCCAGCCTGCTGTTCAGCCTCCCTGCAGACCTGGAAATTTGGCAACTTAGAAACAGCCAAGAAGACCACAGTGTATTCAAGGACTGTGCAACAGCGTATTAATTGGCCTTGCTTGGAAAGTTTTTGTACATGTGCATTTGTTTCAAAGCCTTAGTGCTTTAATAAGTTATAACTAGTAGTGGAACATACTAAAAGACTTACAGTTTAATTTTTCATCTCATGTATTGTGTTTGAGACATAAGCCTTTAAGTAAAACTTTATGTCCTCAGACCTTGAGCAATTTGTTATCTCCACGGGATATTTTGGTTTTGTTACTGTGTTTAGTATCTCCGTGGTCCCGCTGTGTTCAGGGAACCAAGGACAAGGCAGGAGGTTGCCTGCTTTTGCCTCCCTAGTCCCACCCAGACGGCTTCTGTCAGGGCTCTTTTTCTGCTGGGAGAGGTGCCACCACTCTCAAGAAGCAAATGAAGTTTTCAATCTGTATACTGAAAACTCATGAACTTTTAAACATTTTTAAAAGAATTTTGTCGAAGAGGTTCCGGGACTCCGTTCCAGTGTGTTACCCCAGAAAAGAAGCCCTGCCACTGGTTGAGAACCACTGATGTAACCAAAGTGATCCATATTTTCCCACAGAAAATAGTTGGGATGGGATCAACAACTGATCCTGACACCAAAGGAAGATCCACACATTTTGCATGATTTGTGACAGACTATTTACCCCAACTTCTCTTTAACAGCAAGCACATTGCAACTGCTACTTGAAAGGGAAGACTGGGGGTAGGGGGGTGGGGGAGTACTATTTAACACATTTCTCTCCTGCCAGCTTCCTGTTTACTACTGCTTAGTGTGTTCCATCATTATTTTAATTGTAATTACCATTTATAATATCCCTATGGGCTACTGGCTGTGGGACATATATTTTCAAATAAAACAAACATTAAGGCATCACGCTGAGCACAGACTTCAACTTTGCACACTGCAGCTGCCAAGGTTTATTTTGAATTGTGTCCTAGGACTACTGTCCTAACATTGCTTTACCAAAATCACCTTTGTGGTTTTCAGTAAATTGCAAAGTAAATGGATACAGCAGACAAAGGAGAGCTTTCAGCGGGAGGAGGGGTCAGGCAGTGATCTTTGTTATGTGAACTGAGATATTTACAAGCACGTCCCTACAGGAGCTGCGGTGGCTCAAGTGGTTAAGACGCTGAACTGCAGGCTGTGGAAGGTCAGTAGTTCAGCAGTTCGAGACCCGAGTTGCCGCATGATGGAGTGAGCTCCCATCTCTAGTTCCAGCTCCTGCCAACCTAGCAGTTCGAAAGCAAGAAATTGCAAGTAGATAAATAGGTACCACTTCGGTGGGAAGGTAACAGAACCCATCTACAAGAGAGTTATGATTCACTTTGGGACACTGACCCACAGCTAGAGAACCACTACAGTTAGAACATTCATTGAAGAAGTGATAACTCCCTATTGTCTGTGCATCCCAAGCAGACTGAAATTATACTTTTTATTACCTGAAATTACTTCTCTACAAAGGACCAAGGTTCCTTGGAGGCAGGGAAAACACTGTGTATCTTTAATTCGGCAGAATGTTCAGCACTACTGACCGAAAGGCTGTATTTCACAGCCATTTTGCACCATGCAAATAGAGGTAAACCCAGTTTTGCCATGGAGCCTCCTAACACCTCCTCCGCCAGCTCACTGTGCTCATCTCCTCCTCCTTCCTGGCCTCGCAACCCATCTACAAGAGAGTTATGATTCACTTTGGGGTACTGACCCACAGCTAGAGAACCACTAAGTTAGAACATTCATTGAAGAAGTGTTAACTCTCTATTGTCTGTGCATCCAGAGCCGTAAAAAAGCAGATTGAAGTTATACTTTTTATTACCTGAAATTACTTCTCTACAAAGGACCAAGGTTCCTTGGAGGCAGGGAAAACACTGTGTATCTTTAATTCAGCTTTCTTCACGTTTTGTGCCACTGTGTTCCATGGGAAATGAAAGTGTTATCTGGGACTCAAACCCGGTTCTCCCAGCTTAGAGTCCGCACACTTAACCACTACACCAAACTGGCTCTGCAAGGGCAATGCAAGGGAAGTACTCAGAAAATGCTAAGGGTAAGGAAGCTCCATACACTTGCCTTTCACGGTGTCCTCTGTTTCCCTCAAGTGGGTATTCACCAGCCACAACATGTTTCTTCAGTCAACAAGACAATGAATTCATTTACATTCACACTGATTTTCAAGAGCAAAAAAAAAGTTCAAACTTCAAAAGCACTGTTTAATTCAAACTCAGGAAAACTACCAAATTTGAGACTGGTGTGAAATTTCATAATGACTCCACACCGATCCAGTGAGCTCGTTACTGAGCTAGATGGTCTAACAGTCTAATTCTCAGTATAAAGCAGATTCATATGTTCCATCCTCCCTTCTTCAACCTATTTGTCGTTAGAAATAAGATACATGGTTCATCAGTGCATTTCTCAAACTGGGATCCAAGCTCTTATGGAGGTCCATGAGGGTACTTCAGGAGGCCTTTGAGTTCTTTGAAAAGACAGAGACCTCCTCACAACCACCCAGCTAATTTGAAAACAGAACTCAGTTTTCCAATAAAGGCTTAACATCTTCAGGAAGAGGACAGAATTGGCCTTCTTGTATTTGGAAAGGTGTGAGCCCATAGAGTTGCCACCACCTGTATTCAACTAGCTTCCAGATCACTTCACTAAAAACACTAACTAGAAAATGTGCTGATTGGACAGGTCAGCCCTAGATAACTCTACTTGGTTGATAGATTCAGTTGGGGTAGCCATGTTGGTCTGAAGCATCAGAACAAAGTTTGAGTCTAGTGGCACCTTTAAGACGAACAAAATTTTATTCATGGTATAGCTTTTGTGTGCAAGCATGTGTTGGTTTTAAAGGTGCCACTGGACTCAAACTTTGGTCTAGTTGGTTGAGTGACAAAAATTGATTTGGTTTTCACTTTATTTTCGATTGCAAAGTGTTTCACCATGAATAAGAGACACAACACTCCGCGTTCATCACAGACAAGAGGGTTTCACCTGAATGCTAGAAGTTCCTGTTTTGTGTGATGCTGATTGCTATTTCTATTAGCTGCTCTGAGAGTTTCAGGCCTTTCCCACCCTTGTTCATTCAGCCTCTAGCTACCAGTTACTAACCAGTAAGTGCATTTCTTGCTGTCTCCAGAGCAAAATCCCTTCTAATCAAGGAGTAAGGCTGATTAGAACCTGGATTTTGAGTTATGGCTCCACAGAGTCAGCTACCCACTAAGATCTGATCTTGTAGTGTAAGCCATGTACAGAATTCTTCTTTTATCTTAAACTGGCTTTTAAAGTTTAGCTGATGAGATTCTTATACGGTTTGAAGGATGCAAGTGGACAGAAGTCTCTGCAAGACACATGTGGCCTGACATGCACTTTGGAAGGGCACTGTCCAGCACGTGGTATATATGCTGACAAGGAGGTAAAGGAGGGCTTGAGGGGACCATGAAAACCTGAAAATAAAAACAGCAAGTCCTCAGCTTGGTACAGTCTGAGAATGTTTGGCTTCTCATAGATATGTCTCAATGCACATCCTTGCTCTGGAGCTCCCCATTAGATACTGAGTCCCTGGTCCTTGCTTTCTTTCATTTGGCATTGCACATGCTCATAGTATCATGAGGTAGGCAACTAGAGCATCATCAACCACAAGCAGCATCGGGGTACAGTATACATGGTGGCCAACAGAAGTGAGAGTGGAGTTGTTCCTCACGGCAAATATGAAGGCCTGGGGTGGGGGAGGGTTCAGAAAAACACGGGGGACTTCCCCCCATTTTTTCCATTAGAAAATGTGAAGAGCACAGGAAAAAATATCCTACTGGGGGAAAATGTGGAAAAAATGAAATGCTTTTTATTAAGATTTTACTCACTCAAAATGTGACACTGAAAAAAATTATGTACAGCCATCTACAGCATCCGAAAATGATAATCCCTGTATATACTGTAGACATATATAATATATTTTCAAGAATGTGTTCATTGTTTAAATGTGAATACTTTGGGTGACAATTAACATGCTATAATGTGTTTGATAATGGTAGATTTTTAGAATTCAGTGTTTTCAATGTTTTAAACTTAAACTTGATATCCAGATATGTTGTCAGTCCTACTGCTGATTGTATAAGATTTTCCCCCCCAATCCAAATAATACACTTACTTTTGTTTACTACAAAGTTTATTTTCTAATCTCAATTTTTTGCAATTTGAGAGGTAGGAAAAAAATAATACATTTGTGAAGGCAGAAAAGAAGTAATACAGCTCTGTCTCAAGTACTGGATATATTTGCAGTCTTTCTTGTTGAAAGCTAACGCATATATACGTATAAATTCTATAAATATGCCAAAAAGTGCCATTTTTATACTAAGTTATAAATGATTACTTTTATGTTGTTAATGCGGTAAAATAAGTGTATGCTGAATAGTTAAGTATTACATATACTTTATTTTTTCTCAAACTTTCCATTTTTACAGGGGGGGGGTTCCCTCATGGCTTCAAAAACTGGAAATTTTACACCTCTATTTTTCATCCAGCGATCTATCTGAATGATGATGATCTAGACCTATATGAAGACTTAAGTGAATAATTCAGCTTGATAACACTTGGACCAGGCTTGCCTGCGATCCTATCTACAGAGAAACACAGGAACAAAGCTGAAAGAGGTTTGAGTTTTATTGCCGCAAACTAAACCAAACAAAATAAACAAGAGTGACACAGTGTCCATTTCACCCTCATTTTTGCTGAGAGAAGCAACCAGCATCAAAGGCAAAATGCTCCCTGGATGTCAGTACCATCTGTATCAGGCATACCAATCCTTTAAATTAGCATTAGGTAGTTAATTCAAAGCCTGAAATACACAATTAAAAATTTACAAGTTAGCAAACACAGCAATTGCTGTCCCTATAATTAGGAAAATTGTTTACAATAAAGGCACAGTAGACATTGATGTGCTTGTGATTTGAGAGGTTTCTTCCCACCACACCCCATTTGCTCTAGAAAGAAAAGACATCATTTACTTTACATACTTTTCTACCCGTGTCTCTTATACATTTGGAAAAAATGGGGAAGGGAAACAAACAAACAAAAACCCCTTCTTCCATCCATCAACCACCAGTTTTAGAATGCTACTGGACAATTGCTCTAACATCTGCCCTTGACAAAATCTGACAATAATGCACTGGCAGACAAATTTTATTTACTAATTTTTGGAATGACTAGTTTCAAAGCCGTGTTCAATCCCATGAGTATTTTGTTTTTGTTTTGTTTTTTGCATTCATTAGGAATCATTATGGGCTCTAGAGAGGCAACAGAATGAGATGGCAGGATTCAGAGGGGTACAATGAGCTGTACAACTTCAGATTGTATGTGGGAAGATTCATATTTTAAATGTTCACCCATATTGGAAGACTGGGGGGGGGGAACAAAAATAATTATCCTTCCATTCATCCTAGAAACGAAAACATTAGCACACCAGAATGAAAGGTTCTTGCCTGGTTCTTTGCAGGCTGTGCTAGTTTTCCACTTACAAGGAATTATTCATGTAGGGGAACTCTGAAACACTGCAGTGGTTCACCCAGGCTCTGAAGTGGCATCACTTATTCTAGGAATGAAAGCCAGGGCAGTAGAAACACAGAGGCAGTCACGCAGTGAAGTTGGGAGAAGCATTTCTGGACTCACCTTGCCTCCTTCAGTTGAATCCTGTCTAGACTTCTGGTACATCACTGCAAACTTGGACCGTATGGATGACCGAGGATGTACTGAGCTCTCTGAGAGGGAAGAATGCAGTCTATACTGTTAGAAAAGACCTCCCTATCTTTAAAATACAGGGAGGCAAACCAACCCCACCTTTACCTCACCCAATTCTACCAAATGTGTGATTACTACAAACTGGCTGTGAAGGAAGCGCGAAACCCACCCACAAGGTTAAGTATGTGATGTCTTTAGTTGCTAAGTGACTATTCATCAGCTACTGACAGTAGCCAACGTACCTCTTGTTTCCTCTCTGCCCAGCTCCAGAGAGTTTTTGTTTGCTATCAACTGACCTGGGAAGTTCCTGGGTTGGATGGTCTGCTATATGGTGGTGGCAAGCTGACATCTCTATAGAGGTGGCTTCAGGAGGAGAACAGCCCATCACCACCAAGGCCAAAACGATCCATCAGGAGTAATTAATGTTTACAATTTCCATGGGGTCCACTTTGTGACATCTACTGTGCCATCGGAAGCCCCACATCCAGTGACAACAGACATTGTTTCTCTCTGCGCCCTTTTCATGATGCAGGAGGCATTCAGACAGATGGTCACAATGCCATTCCTTGACTTGCTTGTGCTTCAGGTGTTCCACTGCATGTCTGGAAATTCCACACAAGAGTCCTCAAAAACCCAACCACTTTAAATACTAAGGTGTGCTACTACAGCCCGCCATATCAATCGGTGTAGTTACAACAATTATTAGTGGCTAGAAATGCACCAGAAATGATCACAACGGAAGCATTCCTCATTATCTCTGTATCAAATAGACTTGGATCACACTATGTGCATTATGTCCCACTAATTTTAAAGGAATCTTAGTTCTGTACAGTATGTCTAGGTTCAGAACACCAGCCTAGCAGCACAAACTACTCCAGTCCAAGCCCACTTACTTCAATTCATTTAGCTTAGAGTAACTCCAAATAAAACTGCAGTGTGGGAACTATCTTCACTTGGGACTTGCATATATTTGTGAAATCACACACACTATATCCAAAAAGGATCCAGGCAAACTCTTTGTTCTTGATGTTAATTTCCTCTGTGTGTATATATATCCTGTACATTTTAATCTGTACAATTAACCAAGAACTGACATAGTATCTAAGAGGTGTTGGCGTGGGAACTTTTCCTGCTTCCTGTGTCGTGCCCTATTACCAAAGACCTGTACTAACTCAGGGCCATTTAGGTGTTATTATGGCCATTAGGCAGGTGATTAATAACAAGCAGTTTCTGCATGGTTTGAAGAACATTTAGATGATCAGTCTACATGAACAGGCCCTAGCCATGGGGATCTCTCACCCGGAATCAGCACCATGGTAGCAAAGGTGTGCCGGAGGAAACATTCACAGAACTGGGCTCTTGTGCATGAGTAATTTAAACCATTTCCCAGATATATGGGATTGTTCGCAGGTCACTGGCTCCCTTGTGCATGAGTAATTTAAACCATTTCCCAGATATATGGGATTGTTTGCAGGTCACTGGCTCCCATGCAGCTCCAGACTGCCTCAGATCCACACAATGTGTTGGCCCCACAGTACAAGTTCCAGTCACAGAAGATGATTTCCCCACCTTTCCCCTCCCAATGTGGTCCATGATGTCCCCCAAATCCTGTTTACAGGGAGGGGAGGGAGTGGGAAAGTTTGTTCCACTAAAGATGCTTGGCATTCAGTGTACAACCACCAGACAGTGACTGTTCACAGCAAAAACCCTTATTGTTAGAATTTCTGAAGAACAACCATTCTCAAGGCAAACTTACAAACTTCTTATCCTGACCCCTCTGCTAAATCCAATGGTTTGAGGGCCTTAGAACTCTGTCAGTATTTGAACATAGGGCATATATCTAACAATTGCATATGGATTCATTTTTAGATATTTGGAAACCTTTTATAGAAATTTACGTGTAGATCTCCACCTCCCTTTTTACTCTGAGTTCCCTGCCCAGAAAAGGATCTTTTATTCTGTATTTTTATGTATTCTTTTATTCTGTATTTTTATTAAGTTATATATTGAATTTTAATGTTTTTGTATATTTTATGGCATTATGCCTTCTGTCCATCGCCCAGAGTGTGGCATAAACTGGGATAGGGTGATTAATGAATCTAATAAATAATAATAATAATCTCCCGTCACTGTTGTCATCAGGGGCCATTTCCTGCAGGAGTGAACAGGAGCAGAGCTCTGGCAGTAAGGAACCCAGGGGGCGGGCACATGCAACAAGCCCCGCCCCCTGCACCCAGCAGCCCTCAGTCAGGCCACGAGGAGCAAGAAGCAGACAGGTAAGTTGCAGAGCCCCCCCTGGCCCACCTTCAGGTACAAGCTCTCCCTCCTCTGTTAGGGCAGATCTGCGCGTTCCCCCCCCATACCTAGCAATCCAAAACAGTCCAGTGGCACCTTTAAGACCACGTTTTATTCAGGTACAAGCTCTCCCTCCTCTGTGAGGACAGATCTGCACGTTCCCCCCCCCCAATAGCTAGCAATAAAACAGTCCAGTGGCACCTTTAAGACCAAGTTTTATTCAGGTACACGCTCTCCCGAGCGGTGGGTGTTGCCTTCTGACACACTTCTGGTGATGTCAGGGGGTGTGGCATATGCAAATACTAATGAGTTATGCTAATGAGCTCCTGCACCTCATTTTCTACTAAATGACCCCTAGTTGTCATATTTTTTTTCTACTTTATATATACTTTTTTCTTACTCTATTTTGTTGTGGGGTTATGAGTTTTTCCCCCTTGTTCTTTTTGCTGTTTTTTTAAAGTTAATAAACAAACAACTTCTTCTCCTGACACCTATAACACATGTAACACCTGCAAGGAAGACCACAGTAATAACCAACAAAACAACATCATCTATATACATGTTTGCTATTGTTACACAAATGCACCAGGAAATATATCACATAATGATGAGTAATATGCAATTATTTCTCCATAAAGTACCTTCAGCATCCCAATTTCAAACAAATTGGGTTAGATCGAAAGAACAATGACTGGAAGCAAAACAGCCACTAGCACTGTTTCACAAACATTTGCTGTGCAAGGGGCTATACAGGGCTATAATAGGTGGGTTCTAAAGCAGGCATTCAGAAAAGCACCTTTAGATTAGTTTCAGTTCTCTCACACAATGCTCCAACAAAGTGATCTGCAACATTATTGTATAATTGCTTTATAATGTATCATGGATGTCCAAACAAAAATACCCATTACCACTTGCCAATGTCACATATGTCATCTGAATTATATTCATTGCCTTTGCCTATCAAGACTTGTGAACAAGTCATGGCTGCAACCAAAGCAAACAATACCCCTTTAAAAAGCACAAGCTTATCAGCATAAAGAAAGTTAATAAGGAATTCCTAACGAACGCGGGTTGGCTCCTATGGCTCCCTACCAACTATGGTCACCCTCTGCTAGGTCTCTCAGTGATGGAGAAAAAAATTTCTCCAACAGAGACTTCCTGTGGAGGTATTCTTTCTTTATTGGAGGAAGACTTGATGGAAGGGATCTGCAAGTAGAGGTATCCAGGAGCAGAGGTATCAATTGGTGACTTTGATTACTATGCAATTGTTATTACTGACTGATGTTGACATTTGGGTTTTAATGATTGTTTATATTTATGTTTTAACTATGGTACCCTGTTATACGGTTGTAACCCACCCTGAGCCTGCTATGCAGGGGAGGGAGGGCTAGAAAGCAAATAAATAAATAAGATCCAGTTTAGTCGTTGTTTGTAATATCCAGTTTAGTCCTTTACCATGGCCTTGTTCATCGGTACTGTTTTATTTATTTATTTATTGTTTGTTTTGATATATAGCCTGCCCTCCCCGCAAGCGGGCTCAGGGCGGCTCACAAATAGGGCACATGCCAGTATATAAAGCAGGTTAAAAGCCACATAAAAACAGTCATGTACTGTTTATACCATGATTACTGTTATACCATGTTTACTGTTATACCATGTTTACATTTACTGTTTATACCATGCACTTGAATTGTTCTAGGCAAAGATGCTCGGATCTTGCTCAATGGCTCAGTAGCCAAACCATCAATGGCAAACCATTGTTTATGCTACCCAATAGGCTGAAACCACTATACCACCATGGTTCTCATTTTAACTCAGAATACAGGGCACAAAGTCACATGAGGGCTAGAATGTTATGCTATGGGAGTTCCGTTGACCCCAAACATACCTGGATCATCCAGTTGCAAAGAATTATCCCTGGCATTACAGAATGCAAACTTCATTCCCTGATACACAGACTACTTAATACAAACATTCACAAGTGAGTTCTGGTGGAATAAAATCAATTACTGAATATTTGATTGAATAAAATCAAGTACTGCCGCTTATAGAGTAAAAGGTGTGAAATGTTTTTAACAGGACTAATGAAAACTATATAGCATAGAGAGCAAGCTTCACTTCCCAGATTGTGATGAAATGTTTTATTTGAAAGTTTGTGTACTATGCTGTGAGCCTGAGTTGATCCTATGAGGAAAGGTTAAGGCGCTTAGGGCTCTTTAGCTTGGAGAAACGACGACTGAGGGGTGACATGATTGAGGTTTATAAGATTATGCATGGGAAAGAGCAGGTAGAGAAAGAGGTACTTTTCTCCCTTTCTCACAATACAAGAACTCGTGGGCACTCCATGAAATTGCTGAGCGGTCGGGTTAGAACGGATAAAAGGAAGTACACCCAAAGAGTGATTAACACTTGGAATTCACTGCCACAGGAAGTGGTGGCAGCTACAAGCATGGACGGCTTCAAAAGGGAATTAGATAAGCATATGGAGCAGAGGTCCATCAGTGGCTATTAGCCTACTACTGCTTCTAGATTTTCCCCCCAATGCACAAGCATATTTACCTGCATTTTTTGCCAAATACAGTCTTCTTTTTTCAGTAGTAAATATTCACTTGAGTTCCATTGCAACATCTCAGTATCTAAGAATGGTCAGTCACCAAGAACTGAAGCTCACTTCAGCTGTTGCAAGAGAAGTGGAAGGGGAGTTTGGCTGGGGGAACAACCTCACCCAGAGCCAAGGAACAGTAAGGAAGTTTTTGTCTTGCAGGGAAAGAAGACTTGGGATGGAGACTGCTGAAGACTGGGAAAGCAAGACAGTGAGGAAACATCTTTCATTAGGCCTTGAAACCAGAAGGTTGTCTACTTTCTTTGGAGGAATGCACTAGATTTTACATAACAATTCAAAATAACCAGCCAAATCTATATGCCTAGAATGGTATATACTTTGTTGCTAACGTGGCACTATTATTGCCAAACTCCGTGCCAAGAAAACGGTCCACAATCAGTGTACATCACTCAGATTAAGGGAATTTGCATATATTTAATTAACACAATTTATTTTGCTTTTGCAAGTCAGAGGGAGGAGCAAACTGCTACACAGAGTATTCAAAAGTTAACCACAGGAACTTCTATTCTCCCACCCCAAAGAGCTCATTGTAATATCTGTAGAATGCCAAATATTGCTTTTAAATTTTATTAAGTAGCTTATTGAGATAATGTACAGAAAATGCTTATATTCAGATCAGTAGTCATGTCAGTCTAAAGCAGCATGCACACGAAAGCTTATACCCACAATAAAACTTTGTTGGTCTTAAAGGAGCCACTGGACTCAAACTTTCTTCAGAAAAGAGAAATCTCTCAAGTAATACATAATGCCAGCAAATCTCTCAAGTTATAAATAATGCCAGCGAACATAATGCACCATCCACCGTGCTCTTGCGCAATTCCCATTCTTTTCAGTGGGGCTTGTGCATCCAATTTGTCTGTTCCCCATTCCGACACCCTTCTTGAGATTCAACATTCACCAACCGGGGCCTCTGTTCCAAACCCCGATCCAGAAACTCATGCAGCCATTCCAAGACCTACCAGGCTGTCAGCAAAATCAGCCTATAAAATCAAGTGTATGTAAACACGTATTGGCTAGCCTTTAGCCACTGAGTGCCAAACATCAGTATTTTCACAATCAAGCCTTGCATGCCAAACAGTCACTGCATGAGCCAAACGTGTAATCCCAAGAGTTCAAACATGTGTTTATTTGCAACACATTCATGCTATGCCACCTCAACAACCAAAACTTACAGCTGTGCAAAAAAAGAGAGAGAAAACCCTTTTCTGCTATTATAAGAACATAAAGAGGAGCCATTGTGCATCCTGGACAGTGGCCCATCTAGTCCACTGTCATGTTTTTAGCAGTGGCCAGTCTGATGCTACAGGAAATATCACAATCGGGGCCCACAGGCAACAGCCCTCACCTACCAACTGCTTCTCAGCATCTGACAACCCAATGTGGAATAACCTTAGAGGCCCCATTTGGCTATCACCAGTGTTCCCTCTAAGCTGAGTTAGTGTGAGCTAGCTCACAGTTTTTTAGCCTCCGGCTCACACATTTTTGTCTTAGCTCAGGAAGGGATGGCTCCAGAGCAAACTAATTTATGCAGTAGCCAAATCACTTGCTCACAACTTTAATGCCAGTAGCTCATAAAGTGGAATTTTTGCTCACAAGACTCCACAGCTTAGAGGGAGCATTGGCTATCACAGCTAATAATTGACAATAAACCTGTGTTTCATAAGCCCCCTTAAATCTATCTAAGCCACTGACCATCACATCTTGTATCAGTGAGTTCCACAGATCAACTACCCATTGTGTGACTAGTACGGTACTTCCTCCTATCTGTATGGAATCGAACACCAATCAGCCTCATACGGTAACCCTGAGTTTTAGAATTACAGTAGAAGGAGAAAAGTTTTTCTCTATTCACTACACTGTCCATAATTTTGTAGACATGTCACTCCTGCAGTTCCCTGTTTTCCCTAACTAAAATGCTTTAATAATGTAAACCAAATGCTTTAGTCTTGCCTCACAGGACAAGCACTTTAACCCTCATCATTTTGGTTGTCCTTCTCTGCATTTTTTTTCAATTTCCTTTTTGAGATCCTGCAACCAGAACTGTGGTGGCTCAAGTGGTTAAGACGCTGAACTGCAGGCTGTGGAAGGTCAGTAGTTCAGCAGTTCAAGACCCGAGTTGCCGCATGACGGAGTGAGCTCCCGTCTCTAGTTCCAGCTCCTGCCAACCTAGCAGTTCGAAAGCAAGAAATTGCAAGTAGATAAATAGGTACCACTTCAATGGGAAGGTAACAGCGTTCCGTGCGCCTCGGTGTTTAGTCATGCCGGCCACGTAACCATGGAAACATCTTTGGACAGCGCTGGCTCTTCGGCTTTGAAATGGAGATGAGCACCGCAACCCTAGAGTCGGACTCGACTGGCTTTCGAGCAAGGGAACCTTTACCTTTACTTTAACCAGAACTGCACACAATATTCCATATTAAACCACACCAGTGACCAGTTCTTACTGCCCTTCCCAAAGATCCCTCGTATGGAATTCCTTTTTTTTACTGCTGCTGCACATTGAGTCCACATCTGTAGTAAGATATCCATCGCAACCCCAAGGCCTTTGTCTTGATTTGCCATTGCCAGCTCAGACCCCATCAGCATACATGAAATCAGGAGGGAAAACTCTCCAGATCTGCATCATTTTGCACATAAACTAAGCTTCGCCTGCTCCCCTGCAACTAATTCACCCCATTTGGAGAGTTCATAGAATCAGGATCACAGAACTGGAAGGGGCCATACAGGCCATCTAGTCCAACCCCCTGCTCAGTGCAGGATCAGGTCCTTCAGGAGAGCCTCACTATCCACCCGTGCTTGGTGTCACGCAGCCTCACTGATCACCCCCAATTCATATCTACATAATTTGAATAGCCATGGTCCCAAAACAGATGCCCAGGGGACCCCTCTGCTTGGTGTAATGGTTAAGTGTGTGGACCTTAATCTGGGAGAACCAAGGTTTGATTCCCCACTCCTCCACTTGCACCTGCTGATGTGACCTTGGGTCAGTCACAAGCTCTGGCACAGCTGTCCTTGAAAAAGGGCAGTTTGTGTCAGAGTTCTCTCAGCCCCACCCACCTCACAGGGTGTCTGTTGTGGGGAGGGGAAGGGAAAGGAGCTCCCTTCACTGTGAAAAGTGCCCATTTATTCTCACCCTCTGCTTCTTCTTTCCTAACCAATTACCAGTGCATGAAAGGACATGTCCTCTTATCCTAGGATTGTTAAGCTTACTCAGAAGGCTTTGGGTGAGGCATCCTGGCAAATGCTTTTTGTGAGTCCAATTACACATTGTCTTCCAGGTCACCCCTGTCCACTCTCAAAGAACCATACAATTTAGTGGGCCAGAATATCCCTTTACAGAAGCCGTGCTAATATTTCTACTCATATACCCAAGAAATACGTTAAAGTAAGCAGTGTATAATTTCCCAAATGCTCATGGATCCTTTAAAATATATATATCAGTGACCTCAGTTATTTTCCAGTATTCTGGCACAGAGGTAAAAGTTAATGACTAATATTTTTGTGAGACAATCAGCAGTTTCATTTTTTAGTTCTTTAAGAGCTCTTGGGCATATACCATTCAGACCCAGTGATATGTTCATTTTCATTTTGTCAATTCACTCTAGATCATCTTTGGACACGTCTCCGTGGCTAAGTTTTTCACATATCCTCCCCAGAATTTTTGATTTAGGGACAGGTAAGTAATCTCCCAAAGGAGCTGCGGTGGCTCAAGTGGTTAAGACACTGAACTGCAGGCTGTGGAAGGTCGGTAGTTCAGCAGTTCGAGACCTGAGTTGCCGCATGACAGAGTGAGCTCCTGTCTCTAGTTCCAGCTCCTGCCAACCTAGCAGTTCGAAAGCAAGAAATTGCAAGTAGATAAATAGGTACCACTTCGGTGGGAAGGTAACAGCGTTCCTTGTGCCTTGGTGTTTAGACATGCCGGCCACATGACCATGGAAACGTCTTCAGACAGCGCTGGCTCTTCAGCTTTGAAACGGAGATGAGCACCGCAACCCTAGAGTCAGACTCGACTGGCTTTCGAGCAAGGGAACCTTTACCTTTAAAGTAATCTCCCTGACCTGGATAACCCAGGCTAGCCCAATCTCATCAGATCTCAGAAGCTAACCAGGGTCACTCTTGGCTAGTAAGTCGATGGGAGACCTCCAAGGTCAGCTGTGACTTGAGAGCACTTCCCACCAACACGAAATAATCTCCGAGCATAGTGAAGAGATTTGACCCTTCCTATCAAATTCCTTTTAACTCACATTTCCGTAGCTGCTTCTTTTCAAGTTGAATGTGGCTGGGCTGGACTTTCCAAGCAACTTACTGCTCGCATATATGATGACTTTGATAATATGGTCATTGTTCCCTGGCGGTTCAACCGCTTTTACCTCCCGCACCAAATCCAGGTACCACTCAGGATCAAATTCAGGGTCACCTCCTCAGTTGGCTTCATAACTTATAGTGCACAGTCATTTTACTTGTCACCTGTAGAAATGTGTCATCATTTGAGCAAACATTTCCCCAACCAATATCAGGTTAATTGAAGCCCCCCATTATGACACTACTAGAAATAATGCCCGTTGCGGAAATAAATACAACGAGATCTAGAAAGAGGCTCTGGGAGAGTGCTCTGGCTTTGGGCAAACAGTGTCAGTTTCCTGTGGCGACCTCAGCAGGGTTTAATGACAGAGTCCACTGTTTTCTCCAGAGGGACTGAAGAGCATTTGTATGTTTGAGTTATCTGTAGCCCTCACCTGGAGAGTGGTAACCATTGTTACCCATTCTCCTCTCCCCTATGAGGTATGTTATGCAACTGAAAATTCCAACTGCCTTGCGGGGAGGGGGGGGGAGTTTGAGGTGTGGAATGGACTAAAGTCCAATCAGCTTCCATATGCAAAAGACCAGGTTGTCGCAGCAGTTGTGGTGTGGGCGGGACCCGGGCTTTGCCTTCTGATTGGTGGCGATATATGCTGAGGAGCAGTGCCATCAGCCATACACTAAGGGAGTGCATTTTAGAATTAGAACTTTGGCACCCACTATTCAATTATATATAAGGACAGATTCTCACCAGCTCCAGCTCCCAACCTCCATCCTTAGACCACCCCCAAAGCTTTGGTCTGTGGAGCAATAGGGCACTCCAATCTTTATCACTAAGAGCCACTATGGTCCCCCTTGCACCACCCAGACCCAGCACAAGCATCATCTGAATACCAGCTGTATGACTCCAGCTTCAGCGTAACCAGGGCCACGAGAATTCTGTCCCACTAATACTTCCCCTCTCAGTGGCCCTGCAAGAAAATCCCCTGCCATGGCTACCCAGAAGAGTATCAAACATCAGCTTAATTAAGAGACCAATCTGATCAAAATCCATGAAGTCTACATAAAATTGCAGCCGTTTAATCTGTGGGGGTTTCATAAACTATCCTCCATCCACCACTACTCAAATTTCTGTGCAGAGGTGGGTGGGGGTTATATATATTGCCCATGCACCTGGGGATCCTGTCCTTTGCATGCTCCAAGCTGGGGAGGCCGGCTTTACCTGACCACCAAGGCTTTGCCACCAAGTGCTGATTCCCAACCAGGAGCCTCATCCCAGTCCCTGGCAAGGATACTCACAAACCGACACTTCACAGTTTGTTTTAGCATCTGCCTACAACATCCTAAGCAGGCGCCAAAGCAAGCATACAAATAACAATAAAACGGTCCCGAAAAGGTGGAGATCTTTCAGAGCACCCCATCAAAGCCTTCCTCAAACACCACAGATTCAGGTGGGGTAGCCGTGTTGGTCTGAAGCAGCCCTCCAACTTTGTCCTTCAAGACCAGGAATGCTGGCACACCCTACCCTATCAAGAAGCGCTGGGGAGGAAAGGCAGTTGGTGAGTTTTCCCACTGGATCGTCAGATACTTTAGGATCAGCTTAGGGCAGAGAGCGAAGTGCTTTCCCGTGCGCTCCCCACCCACACAGCCTCTTGGCCGGGAAACAGGCAGTCCGAAGACAGACACGGCCACCTCCACAACCACATTATTCTCTGCGACTGAACGGATGACTCACTCTTAGCCTTATTTGCTGCCGCCCTCCACAGTTGCCCCATTTGGCAGTGACGTTCAAGGGCTGAGATCGCCCCCCCAATAATTCCTGGAACGGAAAGGAAGGCAGGAAGGTGCCACTGCTCAGATGAGGCGTCCACCTCACCAGAGCCTCTCCAGAGGAGTTGGGAATGAGCTCTCCTCCTGGGCACAATGCTGGGGCTGCCCCGATCACACCACATGCGTCTCTCTGCGTCCAGGACGGTGCGTTGGGGGCAGGACGGAGCGGGGGGGGTTCATTAACAAAAGTGGGGGAGGAAGAAAGGAAAGGGGGCGATGCAGCGCTCGGCGACGTCCACGCAAAGGGAAGAGATGGGCTGGGGAGAGGGGAGCCTTCCCCCATCTCGGACTCACCTGGCCGATCGGCCTGCAGGCTCAGCGCCCCGAAGAGCAGGAGTAGAAAAGTGCCACTCGCGGCCCCAGCCATCCCTGTCCCTTCGCCCGGATCAGGGCTCAGGGCAAGCGGCTGCTCCAGTTATGGAGCCTGCGCGGCGCGGCCTCCTGGTGCCGGGAACACCCCCGGGGAGGAGCCGTCTCCCCCCACCCATCAGCATGAGGGACTAGCATAGGGGAGCCCAGCGGATTCCGGATTCGGGAGATCTCCAAGTGGGCCCAAGTTTCTCAGTTCTGGTCGCGGGGATCAGCGAGGATCTGGGGGATCTCCCCTTCTTTTGTGCGCCTGGCGTGTGTCGGAGGGGAGGTAGGCCCCCAAAGCTCGGTTTACAGTAAGAAGTCCTAAAATCCTGGCCACGGGGGAAGGTCTTATCCTATTATGATACTAATGAGGTAGCCGAGTTCGTCTGCAAAACTAAGGCTGGTGGAACGTTGCAGGCTTGGAAATTTCTTGCAACATCCGCTTTCATAGGCTTAAGACCGCTCCATCAGATGCAGCCCACGAGGATTTATGCCTTTTAAGGTGATGCAAGCTTCTTTCTTTCGTTTAGCCTGCTTGGATAATAAGCAGGAGTCTGCGCTACCTTAAAGACTGACATTTCTTGCAACATCCACTTTCATAGGCTTAAGACTGCTCCGTCAGATGCAGCCCACGAGGATTTATGCCTTTTAAGGTGATGCAGGCTTCTTTCTTTCGTTTAGCCTGCTCGGATAATAAGCAGGAGTCTGCGCTACCTTAAAGACTGACATCTTCTCATTCTAACGTAAATATTTGTGAGTTAGAGCCTCTTTCGTCAAATGCATGTAATGGGGCTTCACGAGGTGGGCCTCTGTGTATAAAGTTAGGAAGAGAAAAATGTGTACCTACAGGGTCAGAGTGCCATGAGATATATAAAGTACAAGGTAAGTATATAAAATTAAATGTAATTTTAGAAAGGCACATTCACTTTGATGAGGCTGTCTTTACGTTTTTCAAAACTTTCCATCATTTTACTTGGGCAAACCCACAAATGTTGCTGCTGGACAGGCATGGGCCGCTTCCACATGAGGATTCAAACATACATCCCCCCCCTCCCCCAAGCAGGCTGGAATGCCATCCACACGCTACTGACTGCCACCCTCATTTTCCTTGCTCATATGCATTTGCACAGACACAATGGAGATCATGCAAAGCCCCCCCCCCAGCCCCCATGTCCTAGCAACCCTCCATTTCCCCTCCCTTTCTCAGTTAAAAAAGGGGGAACCCTTGGAAGGCCCCCAGGTCATGCTCACAATGAGCATGACACTGTGTGCATGTTACCATTTAAACTGGAGCTTCCTGTGATCCCTGCAGGGGGAAAACTGCGTGGAAACAGCCAGGGTCAGGGCCCTTAAGAGTTGTTCTTAATTTTGCAGTCTGCTTCTCTTGTATTGTTGGTTGTGTATATATTATATTCCCCTTATGTGCATTGTTTTTAATTGTAGGATTCTGTTTGAGTCTTAAAGTAAATAAATACCTCAGGTTCAGGTGAGTAGCCATGTTGGTCTGAAGCAGCAGAACAAAGTTTGAGTCCGGTGGCACCTCTAAGACCAACAAAGCGTTATTCAGGGTATAAGCTTTCCTGTGCAAGCACACTTCTTCAGATAACAGT